>NW_021938281.1:0-10068 GCF_001715985.3 Manacus vitellinus
TATGATTATTAGAATAAAAAGCAAAAAGGTAATATCAACAAAACAGTAACAGGGTGAAGCTCTTGGTTGAAGACTGGTTTCTTCTTTTTCTCCAGTGATTTTAATTCTTTTTCGTCTGGGTTTTAATCCCATCTTTGGCATTTTGCTGCAAACATTTTGTCCCCATATCCATTGGAAATTGTATTAACTGTTGATGAGAACAAAGTGGAATCCCGAGGTAAGTGATATATTGATAGGATTTCACTGGTTGGCTTTTAATTTGTCCAGGTTTATCGCCATAATGCTTCTGCTCTTTAACCACTTGAATCAAAATGAATTGAGTTGCTTTCTGGGTCGGGTTCTCTTTTTGAGTCCAAGGTTTTTTAGTGGATTCAGTATCAGGCACAAAGGAAATTGAGGGAGGTAAAGAATAATCTTCCCTTTGTTCATTATCACAGGAATCACTCAGTCTATTTTCATTAATGTGAGGAAAGCTGAGAGACTCTAGAAACATCAGTTGAACTTCAAATTCTCCTTGTTTCTTTCTCTCCTGAGACAGAATCAGGGTTCTCTGTGGTTTCCCAAGTCTCAATGCCAGGGTAAGACACTGGTTTATGAAGTTGCCTGACCAAACCAGGAGCCTATTTTTTTAGCAACAGTTTTCTCTCTGCACTCTGGTGCAACAAGACTTTGAAGGTGGTCAGTTTGAAGCAGCTCATTTTTAGCAACAAGTTTATCCGATTTTTCTCCTGTTTCCCTCTCAAAGGCTAACGATGACTTCAGCACCACATTTTCTGATTTCAAAACAGTAGATTCAACATCAGAAATCCATTCATGACTTCCCTGTCAGCACTCCATCCAAATGTCTGTGCTCTCACTTTGACCTGAGAGAAACCGCAGGCAGGTGGAAAAGGGCAGAAAAAGAAAAAACAGATGGGTCCAGCAGAAGTGATGCTGCTTCTGTCAAAAGCAGAGCAGAGACCGAAAGCACTTTAGGAAGTTGCTTACAGAAGCACTTGTGCATTCCAAGTTACAGCTCAGGAGTCTCAGTGACTTGTCCAACATGGGAGCTCCTTTTCCATTTCTCAACCCCCAGATTCCTCAGGAGTAGGAAACTGAAAACACTGACTGAGAAAAGCTCCATTCCTTCCTAATAATTGTGCTTTGCCCTTCCCATTTGACAGCGCTCTTGGAAATGTGCTGCTGTGATCTGGATCTGGGAGCAGCCCTGACCTCCCAGAGCACTCATCCAATGGCAGGAAGACCCCAGCTGGCTCCTGCTGGGGTTCTTGCCACCACGACCCAGTATGGGTCAATGGTATGGGGAGCAGGGCGGTGGGACCATTAAGGACCAGTTAAGGGGGTTGGGGGCACTTCAGCATCTCCATCAAGGTCAGACCAGTACAGAGCTGCATAGACCAGTATAGATCGGCATAGACCAGTATAAACCAGTATGGACCAGTATAGACCAATATGGGTCACAGGAATGGGGAATGGGGCAGTGGGACCGATAAGGACCAGTTAAGGGGCTTGGGGGCACTTCAGCATCTCCATCAAGGTCAGACCATTATAGACCAGTATAGACCAGTGTAGACCAGTATAGACCAGTGTAGACCAGTAAAAAACCAGTACGGACCAGTATGGACCAGTACAGGTCACTAGAACAGCGAGCAGGGTGGTGGGACCAGTAAGGACCAGTTAAGGGGGTTGGGGGCACTTCAGCATCTCCATCAAGGTCAGACCAGTACAGACCGGTACAAACCAGTATGGACCAGTACAGACCAGTATAAACCAGGGTAGAGCAGTATAAACCGATATAAACCAGTACGGGTCACTGAAACAGGGAATGGGGTGGTGGGATCAGTAAGGACCAGTTAAGGGGGTTGGGGGCGCTTCATCATCTCCGTCAAGGTCAGACCAGTACAGACCAGTATAAACCAGTATACACCAGTATGGACTGGTATAGACCGGTATAGACCAGTTTAAACCAGTACAGACCGGTCATTGGAATGGGGAATGGGGCAGTGGGACATGTAAGGACCAGTTAAGGGGGTTGTGGGCACTTCAGCATCTCCAACAAGGTCAGACCAGTACAGACCAGTATAAACCAGGGGAGAGCAGTATAAACCAGTATAAACCAGTACGGGTCCCTGGAACGGGGAATGGGGTGGTGGGACCAGTAAGAACCAGTTAAGGGGGTTGGGGGCACTTCAGCATCTCCATCAAGGTCAGGTCAGTATAAACCAGTATAGACCCGTATAGATTAGTATAAACCAGTATGGACCAGTATAGACCAATATAAACCAGTACGGGTCACTGGAACACGGAATGGGGTGGTGGGACCAGTAAGGACCAGTTAAGGGGGTTGGGAGCACTTCAGCATCTCCATCAAGGTCAGACCAGTACAGACCAGTATAAACCAGGATAGACCAGTATAAACCAGTATGGACCAGTACAGGTCACTGGAACGCGGAATGGGGTGGTGGGACCAGTAAGGACCAGTTAAGGCAGAACTCAGCTGGGACTTAGTGGTTTGCGGGTGGGCGTGTCCCTTCTTTAGGTGGGCGTGGTCTCTCCCTGGTGGGCGTGTCCCATCCCAAGGTGGCCATAGCCTCTGCAAGTGGGCGTGTCTTTTGCATCCTCTCCCCCTCCCTGAACTGGGAGCTCAACTGGGACTTACTGGGGTTTGGGTGGGCGTGTCCCCTCCCAATGATGGACCCACTTTCAGCCCCTCCCCCCACCTTTAAGGGCCCCCCCAAAGCCCCTCCCCCCCCTTCCTGCACCTCCCCAACCCTCAGGGTCCCTCCTGTCCCTCCCCCACCCTCAGGGTCCCTTCCTTCCCCTCCCCCCAGTGAACCTGCTACCCCTCCCCCACTCTCAGGAGCCCTCCCTGCCCCTCCCCCACCTTCAGGGGCCCTCAGGACCCCTCCCCCAACCTCAGAGACTCTCCTGCCCCTCCCCTGCCCCTCCCCCACCCTCAGGGACCCGCCTACCCCTCCCCCACCCTCAGGGACGGTCCTGCCCTTCCCCCACCCTCAGGGAACCTCCTGCCCTTCCCCCACACTCAAGGACCATCCTGCTCCATCCCCACCCTCAGTGTTCCCTCCTTCCCCTCCCCCCCCACTGGGGCCGTTACTGGTCCCTTACTGGTCTGTACTGGGAAGGGAGAGGGGAGGGGCTGCCCCCTCGAGGCCCCTCCCCCCAGTGACATCACCGGGTCCCAAAAATAGCCCCGGGGGCCCAAACTGGAGGGGGGACCTGGAACCGCTCCCAGTGTGACCAGTTCAATTACTGAGAGGGACTGGGAGGGAACTGGGAGGGACTGGGAGGGACTGGGAGGGGGCAGGGCTTCCCCCCCTCCCCCCCCTCCGTGTCCTTGGGGTGACCTTGGGGAGGGAGGGGGATGGGCCGCTCCCAGTGGCCCCAGTAGCTCCCAGCAACCCCAGTAATGCCTCCGGTATCTCCAGTGGCCCCCCCAGTAGCTCCTAGTAGCTCCCAGTAACCCCAGTGTCTATCCCAGTAGCTCCCAGTAACTCCCAGGAATCCTAGTGTCCATCCCAGTAACTCCCAGTAACCCCAGTGTCCACCCCAGTAGCTCCCAGTAACTCCCAGTAAGCCCCCCAGTAGCTCCCAGTAACTCCCAGTAACCCCAGTGACCCCCCCAGTAGCTCCCAGTAACCCCAGTGTCCATCCCAGTAACCCCAGTGACCCCCCCAGTAGCTCCCAGTAACTCCAGTGTCCATCCCAGTAACCCCAGTGACCCCCCCAGTAGCTTCCAGTAGCTCCCAGTAACTCCCAGTGTCCCCCCCAGTGCCTCCCAGTATGTCCCAGTTTAACCCAGTTCCCCCCCCCGTGGGCCCTGGGCCGGGTGGGGGAGGGGCTGGCTCACATTTCCATGGCAACATCCCTTTCCCTCTGGCCCAGTTTCTCCCAGTTCCTCCCAGTTTAACCCAGTTTTTCCACATTTTTCCCCATTTTTCCACATTTTCCCCCATTTTCCCCATTTTTCCCAGATTTTCCCCCATTTTTCCACATTTTCCTGAATTTTTCCCCATTTCCCCCCATTTTCCAGATTTTTCCCAATTTTCCTACATTTTCCCAGATTTTTTCCCATTTTTCCCCCATTTTCCCAGATTTTTCCCCATTTTCTCCAGATTTTCCCCCCATTTTCCCAGATTTTTCCACATTTTTTCCACATTTTTCCCACATTTTCACACATTTTCACACATTTTTCTCCAGATTTTCCCAGATTTTTTTTCCCCATTTTTTCCACATTTTCCCCAATTTTTTCTCACATTTTTCCCAGATTTGCCCAGATTTCTTCCCCTATTTTCCTGGATTTTTCCCAGAATTTCCCATATTTTCCCCATTTTTCCAAAATTTTTTTATCTTTCCCCATTTTTCCCCATTTCCTGGATTTTCTCCCATTTTTTCCACATTTTCCCAGATTTTTCCTCATTTTTCCCAGATTTTCCCAGATTTTCCCAGATTTTTCCCCATTTTTCCCAGATTTTCCCAAGATTTTTTCCCATTTTTTTAAATCTTTCCCCATTTTTCCCCATTTTCTGGGATTTTTCCCCATTTTTCTCCATTTCCCCCCATTTTCCCCAGAATTTCCAGCATTTCCCCCCCAGTTTGTCCCCATTTTCCCAGATTTCTCCCAGATTTTCCCAGATTTTTCCCTATTTTTTCCCCATTTTCCCGGATTTTTCCCAGATTTTTCCTCCACTTTTCCCCAAATTTCCCACATTTTCCCACATTTTTCCCACATTTTTTCCCATTTTTCCCACATTTTCTCAGATTTTTCTCCAGATTTTCTTCCAGATTTTCCCACATTTTCCCACATATTCCCCCATTTTTCTTGATTTTTCCCGATTTTCCCCATTTTTCCGGATTTTTTTCCCTTTTTTCCCATTTTCACACATTTTTCCTCATTTTCCCCCATTTTCACGGATTTCTCCTCATTTCCCCCATTTTCCCACTGTTTTTCCCAATTTTTTCACATTTTCCCAGATTCTTCCCCATTTTCCCCATTTTCCCCACATTTTTCCCCATTTCGCCCCCATTTTCTCCGATTTTTCCCCATTTTCCCACATATTCCCAAATTTTTTCCCACATTTTCCCAGATTTTCTCCCTATTTCCCCAGATTTTTCCTCATTTTTCCCATTTTTTCCCAGATATTTTCCCGATTATTTTCCCCATTTTCCCGGATTTCCCCCCTTTTTTTCCCACATTTCCACGGATTTTTTCCCAATTTCCCCCCATTTTCCATGATTTTTCCCACATTTTTTCCACATTTTCCCAGGTTTTTCCTCATTTTCCCCCATTTTTCCCAGATTTTTCCCCATTTTTCTCAGATTTTTTTCCCCATATTTCCAGATTTTCCCACAATATTCCCCATTTTCCCCCCATTTTTTCCCTATTTTCCCAGATTTTTCCCATTTTTTCCCCTTTCCCCCCCATTTTTTCCACATTTTTCCCAGATTTTCTCCCATTTTCCCCAGAATTTCCCAGGTTTTTTCCAAATTTTTCCCCATTTTCCCAGTTTTTTCCCAATTTTTTCCCCATTTTCCCGGATTTTTTCTCCATTTCCCCCCATTTTCCCAGATTTCCCTCCCATTTTTCCCACATTTTCCCAGATTTTCACACATTTTTCCCCATTTTCCCCCTTTTTTCCTCATTTTTCCATATTTTCCCATATTTTTCACCATTTTCCCCAGAATTTCCCACATTTTCCCCCAGTTTTCCCCATTTCCCCGGATTTTTCTCACATTTTTCCCAGAATTTTCCGCAATTTCCCCATTTGCCCACATTTTCCCAGATTTTTCACCATTTTCCTGATTTGCCCCCCATTTTTCCCACATTTTCACACATTTTTCTCCAGATTTTCCCCACATTTTTCCCCCATTTCCCCACATTTTCTTGGATTTTTGGGTCCCCAGTTTTCCAAATTTCCCAAATTTCCCCAGTGGGAAAAAATGGGGGGAAAAAACCAGGAATTTGGGGGAAAATGGGGAAAAATTGGGGAAAAAAGTGGGAAATTTGGTGAACATGAATGAAAAATTGGGAAAAATGCGGGGAAAATTTGAGAAAAAAGTGGGAAATTTGGGGAAAATTGATAAAAACGGGGAAAAATGGGGGGAAATTTAGGAAAACTGGGGGAAAATCCAGGAAAATGTGGAAAATCGGGGGAAATTTTGGGGAAAAAGTCAGAAATTTGGGGAAATGGGGGATTTTGAGGGGAAATGGAGGGAAAACTGGGAAAAAAGTAAGAAATTTGGGGAAAAGGGGTGAAAAATCAGGAAAAATGGGGGATAATGGGAAAAATTAGGGGAAATTTAGGAAAAAATTGGGAAAAAATGGCGGAATTTGGGGAAAATGGGGAAATTTGGGAAAAATGGGGTGAATTGAGAAAAAAAGGGGGAATTTGGGTAAAATTGGATGAAAAATTGGGAAAAGTTGGGAAAAATGGGGGGAAATTTGGGGAAAATGGGAAAAATGGGGGAATTTGGGAACAATGGAAGGAATTTGGAAAAAAAATGGGGAAAAAGGGGAATTTGGGAACAATGGAAGGAATTTGGAAAAAAAATGGGGAAAAATTGAAAAAAATGGGGAAATTTGGGAAAAATGGGGGAAATGGGGGGAAAATTGGGGAAAGAGTGGGAAATTTGGGAGAAATGGATGAAAAACTGGGAAAAATGAGGGGAAATTTGGGAAAAACTTGGGTGTCCCCACCAGGTTCGGCCCCGCCATGGCCCCGATAGCCCCGGGATCAGGTGAGACCCCTACCCCATGCCCTGACCCCTCCCCCTCCCCGAGGTCACTGCCCTGACCCCCCGAGTCCAGGCTGTGACCCCTCCCCCACCCCATGGCCCCTCCCACACTTTATGGCCCCTTCCCCATTCTGTGGCCCCTACCCCATTCTGTAGCCCCTACCCCACTCTGTGACCCCTCTCCCACTTCATGGCCCCTCCCCCACTCTCTGACCCCTCCCCCACTCTATGGCCCCTCATCCACTTTATGGCCCCTCCCCCACTCTCAGACCCTTCCCCCACTTTATGGACCCTCCCCCACTCTGTGGCTCCTCCCCCACTCTGTGACCCCTCCCCCATTCTGTGACCCCTCTCCCACTCTGGGGCCCCTCCCCCACTTTACGGCCTCTCCCCCACTCTGTGACCCCTCCCCCACCGACAGCTTCTCCCTGCAGAGAGAAAAGCCAACACACTATTTCACTTCTCACTTTAACAAAGCTCTTTTCTCCTTCAAGCCCGTCAAAGGCGCCAAGGCCACATAGGAGGCCACACACAAACAGTACTCCTCTTCCCACTTGACTACACCTTCTCCCTCACTGTTCTACAGGGAACACCAGGAATCTGCTTGCAGAGGCCTCTCCTTTCCCATCAGTAGCTCAGCACAAGGAGCTAAAGGAGCTCAAGCCTTAGGCCACAAGAGCTGACAGCGAGGAAACTTTGGGAGCAAACTAATGCTACTAACAAGGACCCAGCTGAATCCAGCACACAATCACAGAATCCAAGAGTCCTTCAGCTTGGAAAAGACCTCCAAGCTCACTGAGTCTTGTGCAGCCCCTCCCCGACCGCCTGCAGGGACTGGATGATGCTTTGCCCAAGCACCAAAAGGAATGTTGTGAAAGCCATGGCCTGCAGGAGGACACAGAGAAGGGCTTGGTTGGGGCTGGGAAGGAGGGAGCTGGCGCTGGGGGAGCGGGGATGGAGCCTCGGGGATGTGGCGCAGCAAGGACAGGGGCCCAGGCAGCTGGCAGGCGGCAAGGCCTCACCCCCTGCCCCAGCAGCAGCACCGGGCCCTGCCCAAGGCGCTCCTGCCAGGGGCTGGGCCCTGCAGGCAGGGGCAGAACCCACTCCCTGGGGCGGCCTTGCTGCCCTGGCCCTCGTCCGGCCCAGCCTCTCCCTGTGTGCGTGCTCCCCACAGCACAGGCTGCACTGGGCAGCATCCCCTGATGGGCCCTGCAGAGCTGCCCCATGCGGACACTTCCATTTTATGTCACAGGTGCCACAGCCTGTCCCAGCCAGCCCTGCCCATTGTCCCCACCCCGGCTCAGTGACTCACAGTGGCCCCTGGCAACCAAAGAACCAAAGCCCCACCCCCCCAGAGTGCAGCCCTACCCATGTGCAAGGGGCCCCCAAAGGGTTCCCTGCACAAAGCAGCCCCTCCAAACCCTTGTCAGATAGAAAACTGGGGTCGTGACCCTTGGATGCTTTTAGTACAGAGATACAAGCTTTTCTTGAATAATGGAGGGGGTCACTTTTTTATTATTAATATTTACAGTTATCCATTTGGGGACAGGATGTCCTACAGGCTAATGTGGGGTCACATTTGGAGTGAAAAGTACTTTTCAAAGAAACCCAGGGTGCATGGGTGATGCAGAGGAAGCTGCCAAGTCACCCAATGTGAAACTCAACACTGCTTTGCACCAGCACTGCCCTTTCACACACATCTTTGGCAAAGACAAAGATGTCAGGCTTTAGTTTCTAAATCAGTAACACTTGACAAGACCTCTTTATGAACTGACAGCAAGACAACTTAGGAGCAGCTTAGGGTTGGCAAGTGTAGGAGCCAAGAAGAGAAGGGCTGATGGGTATGTCATGAACACTGACAGCTGGATGGTCGTGGAGCCGACCAAGGACTGCCAGATACAAAAGACATCACCTGCTGGACTTGGCCCAAACACCAGCCCCCTCCTCTCCCTTCTCAACCACTCAACCACAGCCTGCACACACCCACACCTGCCAGGGCCAACTGGCTGTTTCTCTTCTCTTTTCTGCCTGGGGGCGAAGGAAGAAGGACAGGGAGGGCATTTGCCTTCGGGCCAGAGGGAAGGGGAAGGAGATCCCCCCCAAATCCATCCCTGGCAGGATGGGGGCTGGAGGAGACATTGGGGGACCCCCAAGAATATTTTCGAGGGGAAGAAAGGATGGGGGCACCCACAGGGGGTTGGGGGGGAGGGACCCAGGAATCTCGTGGTGGGACACTGGGGAGTTCCCAGTAGTTTCTTGGGGGGGTGGACCCCCAGCAGTCCGGGGTGGAAAAATGGACGGAGGAATCCGCCGTAAAGGGTGGGTGACACCCAAAAGACTCTAGGAGGGGGTCGGGAAGGACCCCGGAGTCCTGAAGAGTGTTTGGGGGTCCCCAGGAGGGAGTCTGGGGGTCTGAGGTGGTCCCAGGAGATTTTCAAGGGTTAAGGGGATGCACAGGAGATTTGGGGGACGAGGGGGAAAGGCGGAGGGTCCCCAGCATTCTTGGGGGGATCTGGGCAGTTCCCGAGAGTCTTGGGGGAGATTCGGAGGGGTCACCAGGAGCCCCCGGACCCCCTGAACTCACCCCACACCACCATGGCCTCGTTGGGGCCGCACGTGAAAAACAGCGCGGCGGGGGGAGACCCTGGGGCCGGGATCGATCGGGACCAATCGGGTTCAATCCCGATCCTCCCCTCCCCCGCCATCACCGCCCCGCTCCCGGCAGCCCCCGCGGAAGTTTCGACGTTCTATTGGGTGACTCACCGGCACAAGGACAGGGGCCCAGCAGAATTTGGCAATGACGTCATTCCAGCAGAGCCGTTCTATTGGCTGCGGCCCACGAGGGAGCCCCAAAACCTGTTCATGGCTTGGGGGGGAAGGACAGCCGGCACGGCCGGGAACGGGGGTGCAGAGGGTGTTCAAGTGCCCAGGAAAGGGGCAAAAAACTTTCCCCTCTCCCTCCCAGTGCCCCCTCAGCCCATCCCAGTGTCTCCCCTCTCCCCCAGTGCCCCCTCAGCCCATCGCAGTCTCTCCCCTGCTCTCCCAGTGCCCCCGTCCATTGAGGTCCCAGCCTGGCCCTGCCCCCTGCTCTGCTCCGGCCTGGATTTCTCCCCTGCAGGGGCAGCTGAGGTGGCTCCAGGGTGGGCGGGAGCTTTCGGGGCAGGGGGTGGCTCCTGACATGCTGCTGGAACCGCCCCTGTCTGGGCGGGCCCGTCAGCCTGGGGCACCTCCTCACCCGAGCCTGGGGGACGGGCCGGCAACTGGGAGGGGCTTTGGGAAGGAATGGGGAAGCTGAGAAGTGGTTGGAGGTCGTGG
>NW_021938282.1:0-7555 GCF_001715985.3 Manacus vitellinus
GCAGTGACTTTTCTCCTCTTAGAAAATTACCAGGGTATGATGATCACCTTTTCTAGTTTCATCATTACACAGGACACCAGGAGGGTGACAGCAAAGGATCTGGTAACTCCCTGGCACAGCGGGGGGTTTTCCTGGAGTCACACAGAGAAATGTGTCAGGGCTCTGAGAGGTGTCCAACCCTGAGCTGGACTGATGCACACACGGGGGTGTTCAGAGACACGAGTCCTTCCCTGGCACACACACAGGCAGTTCATTGCAGCAGGGGCAGTGTCTCCCTGGGCTCCTGCTACCACTCCCAGAGCCTGGAGCCACCTCAGCCCTGTAATGCTCCCACCCTGCCCACTCCTACACTTCAGATGAACATTGGGGTTTTCTAGTCACTGGAATTGCCCAGACCAACCCCTCCCTGGTCCCCCCATCTCCCTGCCCCGCCCCAGCCCAGCAGAGCAGCACAGTCGTTTCTGGTCCTGCAGCAAGAAAGGGAGGCAATAGAGGACAGGGACAGTGACTGCATGTCTGGACTGCTCAGGAGATCATCAGCTCAGACGGCAGTTCCTGCAGCCCCATGGCCAGACCCGCTTCCCAGTGGCCCAGGCAGCTGTTGCCACGTGGGCACAAGCTCTGCTGCCCATTAGGGTCCTGTAGTGAAGGACTTTGCAGATGGCCACGTAGCGGTCATAGGACATGATGGTGAGAAGGGCAAGCTCCGCTGTGATCAAGAAGAAAAGCAAAAAACACTTGTGCAGCTCATCCTGAGTAGGACATGCCCCTGGTGTTCCAGAGGGAATTGGCCATGGCTTTGGGGAGAGTGGTGCAGATGCAGCCCGGGTGTGTGAAGGAGAGGTGGAGCAGGAAGAAGTCCCTGGGGGGTGTGCAGGTGGTGGTGGCAGGCTACGGCGCTGAGGATGAGGCCGTTGCCCAGGAGGGCAGCCAGGGAGATGCCCAGGAAGAAGCAGAAGTGCAAGAGCTGCAGCCAGGAGGAGGAAGTGGGGGATGGAGCTGCTGTTGGACATGAGCTTCCTCCGGGCATCAGGAAATGTCCAAGGAGGGAAAGGCAGTGAAAACTTTGGGACAGGTTTCCTAGATCAAACCCATGAATTCCTCTGAGCATCTACCCTCATCCCAAGTATCTGCAGTCACACATATATAGATTCTGGACTGTAGAAGACAGGCTTTGCATGACTTTAAGATTATTTCTTCTCAATTTTTTGATTTATTTTTGTACTGCCAGGTCTGAGAGGGGCATCGTGGAACCAAAGGAACCCTGAGACATTTCAGAATCCCACATGTGTTGGGTCTGTCTGAGCTGGAGTTCATTTTCCCACTGCAGGCTACAAAGGGGTTAATCACACCAGTGCTTTGGCAACTGCTGAGCAGGGCTGGTGCAGCATCTGCATTGTCAGCTTCGTCCCCTGAATCGGGGGCAAGATCATGGGAGGCGATACAGACAGGTCAGTTGAGCCAAATGGACCAAAGGGACATTGCAGAATCTATGGCGTCAGCTCAGCTACAAGAGCTCAGGAAAGGAACAGGAAAGGGGGAAAATCCATTTTTTTACAATACATGCCTTCTGAGCGGCTTCTCTGTGTGGTGAAGCCCTGTTTCCCATGAAGTGGTCAGGTATCGCTGCTGACAGGAAGTAGAGAGAAAATCTTTTTATTTTCCTCTTCACTTATGCATGCGCAAACTTTGGTTTTTGCTTTAGTAAAGTGCCTGATCTCAAGGTAGAAATAATTTTCCATCTTATTCTGTCTCTTCTGTCTGGCTGGGACGGGCAACAATAGAGCAGCTTGGTGTGCACCTGGCATCCAGGTAAGGTCAACCCACTGCAACATTGCAGGGTCTCATGGAACCAAAGGACTACTGGGAGACTGGGGGAACTCACGGAATCAAGTGGCCGTCATGACACTGCCCTGCATCATAGAAGCAAATGTTCCCTGGGAAACTACAGAAACCAGGGACTTAAGGGACATCATTGGGATGTGCGGGACCTCATGGAATCAAACAAACCGTGGGATATCTTTGGAACTTCATGGAATCAAAGGGATAAAACAAAAGAATTAAACCCCATGACCAGAAACCATTGGATGGAACATTTCTTTAATATGCCAGCTGGGGATTCATGGGGGTACTCTGCCATGCATGAATCAAAGAATCAGTATAAATTTCGGAGTATACAGTGATACTTGAAAGACCCTCCCCTTCACAAGCAGTCCAAAATTCTCTTATGATTTTAGGGTCAAATAGCCTCTTGGATTTTATTCGTGGAGCAAGACTGCCATCTAGCGTCCATTTCTTCTGGGAGGGGCAGTCCTTTTCACAGAGTGGTCTTCTTCCCTTAGCAGGCCTCGTAGCGTCTCTGATTGATCTATCCGACCCCTAACCCCTAAACTAAATGCTTTACCAGCTAAGACGCGTCTTAGAACTTCCCATTTGCTTAAACAATGTAGAATTGACTTTCTTCTTAACAGAACAATCTCTTATTAAACAAGTTTTCTGAGGCCTGTAAGCTAATTTCTTGAAGATGGGCATATGATACACTCTCTATTAGTTTCCATGTATCATCTACATTCTCTCTCCTACAACTAATTGTAGTCTTAAAAGAAAAGACAAGACTGCTACCATGCCAAGAAAGCAAACCCCTTTGTTGATTAGGATTTTTATCTAAGAAAAACTTCTGATTTACGAAGCCATTAAGGATGGAGATCCTCTCTCATTTCAGTGCCATTGTGACAATATGGGGCCTCATGGAACACATGGAACACAGAACACTGCACATTCCCAAGCAATCAAGGGGCCATTGTAACACTCCAGGGCCTTATGGAAGACGGAGGACCCGCAGATAGACCTCAAATCAGAGGTTTGGGCAATCCTCAACCAGAGGACGTTCAACAAGGGGCAGTGCCAGATTCTGTCCCTGTGATGGGGCAACCCCGAATGTCCGGACAGACTGGGAATGATATTCTGCATAGCAGCGCTGGAAAATGGCCTCTGGGGTCCTGGTGGATGGCCAGTTGGCCAAGAGTCAGTGGTGCTCTGGTGGGGGCTCACTGCTCGGTCACAGGAGGGTTTTCAGACACACGAGTCCTTCGCTTGCACACAGACACAGACAGTTCATGGCAGCAGGGGCAGTATCTCCTGGGGTTCCTGCTGCCACGCCAGGAGCCTGGATGCACCTAAGCCCTTGTGGGGTGCCACCTGCTCTGCCACTATCTGAGATGCCCCACCGCCTGAGAGATGGAAACGCGGAGCTCTGTCCAAGAGAAGCACATCCCAGAGCTGCACGCATGGGTTTTGCCGGGATTTAGAACCGTAAATGCAATGTGACACCGAGACACTCTTTGTCCCACATAACTTCAAGGTCTCCCCAGGAGGTTGATGGCAATTGTTCTTGCTCAGGGTCATCTCCCCACACCAACAACAGGTGCGTGCTCAAGACTTGTCTGTGCAATGCAAACAGATACACCCTGTCTAGTTCTTCAGGTCTCTCCAAGGAAGGCAAAAGAATCTCTGTGTGCCGGGTGCCAAGCCAGTGCTGGAAGTTGTGGTTCTATTGTGAGTGCCAAGAGCGGATGGCAGGTCTGTGATGAATGCCCTGAGGAGATGACCTGGGTTTTCCAGTGCACATGGTAATAGATCACACCCTGCTTTGGTGGTCATTTATGTCCTTCGGAGGTGACAGAGATGGGAAAGAGAATGAAAGTTTTGAATGTGCCTCTGAGTGCCCCTCAACCTGCTGCAAATGTGCAGATTCCAGTACATCCAGTTCAGGTGTGAGAGGCTGTTCCCTGGTCCTCTGAGCAAGAAGAGCTGGACGAGGGACACAGCAGAACTCGCTTACTGAGACTGCATCTCCATGAATCCCAAAGCAAGTGCGAGGGGTTATGCCACGTCCGAGTTTTCTCAGGGGAAGGTGTTTCTCCCATGCATTGCCTCCCCGTGGCACTGGTGCCACAGCCCCCGACAAAACCACAAGTGGTCTTTGTCCCTAGCAAAAGTGCTCCTACTGCTAGCAGGGATGTTCCACGGGAAAGGCCAGGAGAGGTTGAGCCCGGAGGGCACTGAGCCCGGAGGGATGTTCTGCCTCTCGTGCCCCTCGACCATTCTCGCAAGCGCTTGCCCTGGAGGAAAATTCAGGAGTCTCCACGTGCCAAAAGAGAGAAGTGAGGGAAGAGACGATGGCGGTATAAGAAGCACATGGCCTGTCAGTCTGAAGATCCTCGGTACCAAACACCGTTCCTGCCACCCAGCCCGGCCTCTCCGGTTCTACGGTGCTGAGCACGGACCGCTGCCGCGCTGCCGCCACTGTCACCTGGCCTCCGCCTCCAACCAGCACCCGAGGAGAGCCCGAGAGCCCGAGAGGCGCCGGCACCTGTCCCAACCCCGGGGTGGATTTGTCGGAGGAGGGAGAGGAAGGCAGAGGAGGCCGGAGTGGAGGTCGGCCTGCCACGGAAGGCAGAAAGAGTACGGGCTGGCGGGGGCAGCGGTGCGCCGGGAAGTGGATCAGCGGCTGCGGCGCTGTCGGTGAGCGGGGCTGGTGGCACTGGCCGCGGTTTTGATCTGTGTGCAGGGCTGGCGGCCGGAGACCGTAGGGACCGGGGCAGCCCCCTGGGGTGGACGTACATATTCCTCGAGGCTGCCCTCCTGCCTTATAGGTTCTTCACAAAGCTCTTCTCCCGAACTATCTTCCCAGCCCTCCCTCCCTCTGGTCCATAAAGTATTCCCTGGGAACTCTCATCGCTTTTTTCTTTGTCGAGCCGTTATTCTTTCCTTGCTTTACTCTCTGTCCTTCAGTGAATTCGTGCAATCCGTCCTTCCCCTTTCCTACTTTTCTTCCTCTCTTCGCTTGGCTTAATCCCGCAAATTTCCATTCTTCAGTGACTTCACCAATCCACTTCTCTTTTCCGCTCACCTCTCTCCAGCAAATATTAATGGACATTTCAACTACTACACACTTTTATATCCTCTTAAAATTCTTCTCCCTCTTGGTTTGACTGCTGCTGTGCCCTTTGTTTTGGGAAAAAACATCCAGTGCAAAAACAATTCCGACGGCTTTTCTTCATCTCCCTGCCAGTGTCTGCAGGTAGAGCCCAGGTGCAGCAGGACCCATTGGTAGAGACCAGCGAGAGCAGTGAAATCACCAAGTGCTCACACGCCAACATACGGAACGGTGAATTTATCCATTTCTACCGACAGCCCCGAGTTCCTCAGTGCTAAATAGTCCAGAAAGCTGCTAAATGGTCCAGAGATCTGCGGGCGCCAACGGGGCGGCTGTGGGTGACGGGTGGTGGTCTTTCCACAGTCCTCTGGCTCTCCGGGCACCGTCATGGAGACCAGTTGGGTATTAGCGCTGCTATTAAAACAGGGTTTTCAACCATACAAAGAGAACAGGTTTGAGTACCTGGGTGCCAAGTGATGTAAAAAGCACAGCGCAGCGCAAGAGGCACCAGTGCTAGAACACTGAATTTACCCCTGGCCTATCAAATCCTCATCTCACTAAACTTAATAATGCGTCAGATTCTGCTTCCAGGCTGCCTCTGGCACGACCTCCAGTTTTCTCCAGGCTGCCCAAATAGTTAGAGCTCTCTGTTTTCAGGACAAACATACGTATTTCAGGTGTTCCCTAGTCTTCTGAGCAGGAGAAGTGACACAACTGGGATCTCATCACGGAGACTGTATCTCCATTGGTCCAAAGCGGGTGGGAGATGCCATGCCGTGATTTCTCATGGGCAGGTGCTTCACCCATGCACTGCTTCGGCGTAGAACTGGTGCCACAGCCCAAGTCTAAAACTAAGGTGCTATTTGTCTCCAGCAGAAATGCTCCTGCTGACAGCTCCGCTCCCCACAGACGTCGATCGGTCTCCCGGTGTATCGCAGCCCCCGTAAGCCATGGCCCACTGCAGAGAGATTTGAATCTCTTAGAGGGGGAGCAAAGGAAGCAGGAGAGCCGAGAAATGAACTGTACTTTCAGTACCTCAAATGCTCTCTTTGGGTTTCTCCCTCCCCAAGCAACACCCCGTCTGGCTCCCCCAGCCGATGGCATTCTGAGCATTGCCTGGCTCTGGGGTCTCACTCATGGGCAGAGATTGTTCCCGGTCAGCTCGCAGTGCAGTCCTCCCCTCCCCAGTTGCAATCGCCTGCTCTGCTGCACAGCCACTGATGTGCTTTTGGGAGCTCCGGGCTTCTACCCTTCTGCACCTTTCACATCTTCCCGT
This sequence comes from Manacus vitellinus, assembly GCF_001715985.3. Classification (NCBI taxonomy): domain Eukaryota; kingdom Metazoa; phylum Chordata; class Aves; order Passeriformes; family Pipridae; genus Manacus; species Manacus vitellinus. The sequence continues at coordinate 6,216 of NW_021938282.1, forward strand.
GCTCTCCTCAGCTCTCTGGGCTGCTTGCAGCTTCCTCGGGGAACACGTGTCTCCTCCGCTTCTGTGTCTTTTCCCCTGTCCTTCTTCATCTGCCTGGGAAGAATGCCTCTCTCCCAGCTCCCCGGGAAAGGGAGATGAGTCCTGCTGGGCAGCAACCCAGTGTCTCTAGATTTGCCTTTCTCTTCTGCGAAAACGCAAAGTCTGAGAGGAATGTGGCTCCAGCAGGGCTGCTGGATATCCCAGCTCCAGCGATGGCAAGGAGAGCATATGCCCTAGGGAATGTACTGAGGGATGAGCAGGGAACAGGTGAAGACCCTGACGCACATGCAGGGAGCACATGGGGCAACTACCAGAGTGTTGCTTGCGAGTGGTAGGGCTAGGAGAGCTCTGGCCCACCCAGGGCAGTTGAAGGTCTGGGGGCTTGGCAGATGGAGACCCTTACAGCCAGCCCCTTCCCTAAACCAAGTCCAGAGGGATCCCAGGCACCCATCACACCACAGGAAACAGAGGCTTTCACATGCTTCCCAGGTGGAAGAGCATTATCGAGTTCCCCCTCCTTATGCCTGTGTGCTCCTGAAAATTTTCTACCATCTTAAGTATCAGAGGAGAGATAACACATTTAGAGGAAGCTGAGAATTCTGCATTTTTACTGAGAGGCTAATGAAGGATGGTCCTGCAACCATCCTTCCTGAGGCCAGGGCCACATGGCTGGAGGTCTCTCCTTTCTTACTGCTTTGCTTTCCTCTCTCACCACCTCTAACGCTTGGTCTGGCTTGGTTGCACCTCGCTCCTTCGCACTGTCTGCCTTCACAGCTTCTTCAGAACACGTCCGAGATGTAGTGTTCAGATCCTTGACGAGTGACACTCCAAATCTTGCGGACCCTTACTCTCTGTCTTTTCCACACTCCAGGCAAGGTAAGAACCCCTCCTCCTATCCAAAGAGAAAGATCTTCATGAACCAGAGAATCGTGGCTCCTGCCTGGAGTGGATCAGAGTAACCAGGAGACGATGCCTCAAGAGAAACTAGGGACACACATGGCAGTTGACTGCAGGATGCCCAGATTTGCGCTGCCCTGTGCTGTATAAATCACTTTGCACTCAGGCATCCTGTCGCAAGCCTGCGCTCTGTGTAGGAATGAAAAGCCATGTTTTCATGGGGGTGATAATTTACTCTGTCGTAGAACCAATTAACCGAGTTTTGTTTCTAAGAGAATCCCCTGAAATCTCTGAGGACGACAGTGCCAATGAGTCCGTGTCCACCAGCGCCCAGGAATACAGAGCCGCGTTCCCATGATGGGGTCCGGAGAGCCAGAGAACGGAGGAAAAACCGTCTCCCGTCA
>NW_021938283.1:0-25330 GCF_001715985.3 Manacus vitellinus
AGTGACCCCCCAGTAGCTCCCAGTAACTCCGGTGTCCATCCCAGTAACCCCAGTGACCCCCCCAGTAGCTTCCAGTAGCTCCCAGTAACTCCCAGTCCCAGTAACTCCCAGTGTCCCCCCAGTGCCTCCCAGTATGTCCCAGTTTAACCCAGTTCCCCCCCCCGTGGGCCCTGGGCCGGGTGGGGGAGGGGCTGGCTCACATTTCCATGGCAACATCCCTTTCCCTCTGGCCCAGTTTCTCCCAGTTCCTCCCAGTTTAACCCAGTTTTTCCACATTTTTCCCCATTTTTCCACATTTCCCCCCATTTTCCCCATTTTTCCCAGATTTTCCCCCATTTTTCCACATTTTCCTGAATTTTTCCCCATTTCCCCCCATTTTCCACATTTTTCCCAATTTTCCTACATTTTCCCAGATTTTTTCCCATTTTCCCCCCATTTTCCCAGATTTTTCCCCATTTTCTCCAGATTTTCCCAGATTTTCCCCCCATTTTCCCACATTTTTCACCATTTTTTCCACATTTTTCCCACATTTTCACACATTTTCACACATTTTTCTCCAGATTTTCCCAGATTTTTTTTCCCATTTTTTCCACATTTTCCCCCATTTTTTCTCACATTTTCCCAGATTTGCCCAGATTTCTTCCCCCATTTTCCTGGATTTTTCCCAGAATTTCCCATATTTTCCCCATTTCTCCAAAATTTTTTTTATCTTTCCCCATTTTTCCCCATTTCCTGGATTTTCTCCCATTTTTTCCACATTTTCCCAGATTTTTCCTCATTTTTCCCAGATTTTTCCCCATTTTTCCCAGATTTTCCCAAGATTTTTTCCCATTTTTTTTAAATCTTTCCCCATTTTTCCCCATTTTCTGGGATTTTTTCCCATTTTTCTCCATTTCCCCCCATTTTCCAAAAATTTCCAGATTTTCCCCCCAGTTTGTCCCCATTTTCCCAGATTTCTCCCAGATTTTCCAAGATTTTTCCCTATTTTTTTCCCCATTTTCCCGGATTTTTCCCAGATTTTTCCTCCACTTTTCCCAGAATTTCCCACATTTTTCCAGATTTTTCCCACATTTTTTCCCATTTTTCCCACATTTTCTCAGATTTTTCTCCAGATTTTCTTCCTGATTTTCCCACATTTTCCCACATTTTCCCCCATTTTTCTTGATTTTTCCTGATTTTCCCCATTTTTCCGGATTTTTTTCCCATTTTTTCCCATTTTCACACATTTTTCCTCATTTTCCCCCATTTTCACGGATTTCTCCTCATTTTCCCCATTTTCCCACAGTTTTTCCCAATTTTTTTCACATTTTCTCAGATTTTTCCCCATTTTCCCCAGATTTTTCCCCATTTTGCCCCCATTTTCTCGCATTTTCCCCCATTTTCCCACATTTTCCCAAAGTTTTTCCCAAATTTCCCCAGATTTTCTCCCTATTTCCCCAGATTTTTCCTCATTTTTCCCATTTTTTCCTAGATTTTTTCCCGATTAATTTCCCCATTTTCCTGGATTTACCCCCTTTTTTCCCACATTTCCCCGGATTTTTTCCCAATTTCCCCCCATTTTCCATGAGTTTTCCTCATTTTCCCCAATTTTTCCCAGATTTTTCCCCATTTTTCTCAGATTTTTTCCCCATATTTCCAGATTTTCCCAGAATATTTCCCATTTTCCCCCCATTTTTTCCTGATTTTCCCAGATTTTTCCCATTTTTTCCCCTTTCCCCCCCATTTTTTCCACATTTTTCCCAGATTTTCTCCCATTTTCCCCAGAATTTCCCAGGGTTTTTCCCAATTTTTCCCCATTTTCCCAGTTTTTTCCCAATTTTTTCCCCATTTTCCCGGATTTTTTCTCCATTTCCCCCCATTTTCCCAGATTTTCCCCCCATTTTTCCCACATTTTCCCAGATTTTCACACATTTTTCCCCATTTTCCCCCTTTTTTCCTCATTTTTCCATATTTTCCCATATTTTTCCCCATTTTCCCCAGAATTTCCCACATTTTCCCCCATTTTTCCCCATTTCCCCGGATTTTTCTCACATTTTCCCCAGAATTTTCCGCAATTTCCCCATTTTCCCACATTTTTCACCATTTTCCTGATTTTCCCCCCATTTTGCCCACATTTTCACAGATTTTTCTCCAGATTTCCCCCACATTTTTCCCCCATTTCCCCACATTTTCTTGGATTTTTGGGTCCCCAGTTTTCCAAATTTCCCAAATTTCCCCAGTGGGAAAAAATGGGGGAAAAAAACCAGGAATTTTGGGGGAAATGGGGAAAAATTGGGAAAAAAGTGGGAAATTTGGTGAACACGAATGAAATATTGGGGAAAATGGGGGAAAATTTGAGAAAAAAGTGGGAAATTTGGGGAAAATTGATAAAAATGGGGAAAAATGGGGGGAAATTTAGGAAAACTGGGGGAAAATCTGGGAAAATGTGGAAAAACGGGGAAAATTTTGGGGAAAAAAAGTCAGAAATTTTGGGAAATGGGGGATTTTGAGGGGAAATGGAGGGAAAACTGGGAAAAAAGTAAGAAATTTGGGGAAAACGGGTGAAAAATCAGGAAAAATGGGGGATAATTGGGAAAAATTAGGGGAAATTTAGGAAAAAATTGGGAAAAAATGGCGGAATTTGGGGAAAATGGGGAAATTTGGGAAAAATGGGGTGAATTGAGAAAAAATGGGGGAATTTGGGTAAAATTGGATGAAAAATTGGGGAAAGTTGGGAAAAATGGGGGGAAATTTGGGGAAAATTTGGAAAATGGGGAAATTTGGGAAAAATGAGGGAAATGGGGGGAAAATTGGGGAAAGAGTGGGAAATTTGGGAGAAATGGATAAAAAACTGGGAAAAATGAGGGGAAATTTGGGAAAAACTTGGGTGTCCCCACCAGGTTCAGCCCTGCCATGGCCCCGATAGCCCCGGGATCAGGTGAGACCCCTACCCCATGCCCTGACCCCTCCCCCTCCCCGAGGTCACTGCCCTGACCCCCCGAGTCCAGGTTGTGACCCCTCCCCCACCCCGTGGCCCCTCCCACACTTTATGGCCCCTTCCCCATTCTGTGGCCCCTACCCCATTCTGTAGCCCCTACCCCACTCTGTGACCCCTCTCCCACTTCATGGCCCCTCCCCCACTCTCTGACCCCTCCCCCACTCTATGGCCCCTCATCCACTTTATGGCCCCTCCCCCACTCTCAGACCCTTCCCCCACTTTATGGCTCCTCTCCCACTCGGTGGCCCCTCCCCCACTTTACGGCCTCTCCCCCACTCGGTGACCCCTCCCCCACCGACAGCTTCTCCCTGCAGAGAGAACAGCCAACACACTATTTCACTTCTCACTTTAACAAAGCTCTTTTCTCCTTCAAGCCCCTCAAAGGCGCCAAGGCCACATAGGAGGCCACACACAAACAGTACTCCTCTTCCCACTTGACTACACCTTCTCCCTCACTCTTCTACAGGGAACACCAGGAATCTGCTCGCAGAGGCCTCTCCTTTCCCATCAGTAGCTCAGCACAAGGAATTAAAGGAGCTCAAGCCTTAGGCCACAAGAGCTGACAGCGAGGAAACTTTGGGAGCAAACTAATGCTGCTAACACGGACCCAGCTGAATCCAGCACACAATCACAGAATCCAAGAGCCCTTCAGCTTGGAAAAGACCTCCAAGCTCACTGAGTCTTGTGCAGCCCCTCCCCGACCGCCTGCAGGGACTGGATGATGCTTTGCACAAGCACCAAAAGGAATGTTGTGAAAGCCATGGCCTGCAGGAGGACACAGAGAAGGGCTTGGTTGGGGCTGGGAAGGAGGGAGCTGGCGCTGGGGGAGCGGGGATGGAGCCTCGGGGATGTGGCGCAGCAAGGACAGGGGCCCAGGCAGCTGGCAGGCGGCAAGGCCTCACCCCCTGCCCCAGCAGCAGCACCGGGCCCTGCCCAAGGCGCTCCTGCCAGGGGCTGGGCCCTGCAGGCAGGGGCAGAACCCACTCCCTGGGGCGGCCTTGCTGCCCTGGCCCTCGTCCGGCCCAGCCTCTCCCTGTGTGCGTGCTCCCCACAGCACAGGCTGCACTGGGCAGCATCCCCTGATGGGCCCTGCAGAGCTGCCCCATGCGGACACTTCCATTTTATGTCACAGGTGCCACAGCCTGTCCCAGCCAGCCCTGCCCATTGTCCCCACCCCGGCTCAGTGACTCACAGTGGCCCCTGGCAACCAAAGAACCAAAGCCCCACACCCCCAGAGTGCAGCCCTACCCATGTGCAAGGGGCCCCCAAAGGGTTCCCTGCACAAAGCAGCCCCTCCAAACCCTTGTCAGATAGAAAACTGGGGGACGTGACCCTTGGATGCTTTTAGTACAGAGATACAAGCTTTTCTTGAATAATGGAGGGGGTCACTTTTTTATTATTAATATTTACAGTTATCCATTTGGGGACAGGATGTCCTACAGGCTAATGTGGTGTCACATTTGGAGTGAAAAGTACTTTTCAAAGAAACCCAGGGTGCATGGGTGATGCAGAGGAAGCTGCCAAGTCACCCAATGTGAAGCTCAACACTGCTTTGCAACAGCACTGCCCTTTCACACACATCTTTGGCAAAGACAAAGATGTCAGGCTTTAGTTTCTAAATCAGTAACACTCTTTAGGAACTGACAGCAAGAGAACTTAGGAGCAGCTTAGGGTTGGCAAGTGTAGGAGCCAAGAAGAGAAGGGCTGATGGGTATGTCATGAACACTGACAGCTGGATGGTCGTGGAGCCGACCAAGGACTGCCAGACACAAAAGACATCACCTGCTGGACTTGGCCCAAACACCAGCCCCCTCCTCTCCCTTCTCAACCACTCAACCACAGCCTGCACACACCCACACCTGCCAGGGCCAACTGGCTGATTCTCTTCTCTTTTCTGCCTGGGGGCGAAGGAAGAAGGACAGGGAGGGCATTTGCCTTCAGGCCAGAGGGAAGGGGAAGGAGATCCCCCCAAATCCATCCCTGGCAGGATGGGGGCTGGAGGAGACATTGGGGGACCCCCAAGAATATTTTCGAGGGGAAGAAAGGATGGGGGCACCCACAGGGGGTTGGGGGGGGAGGGACCCAGGAATCTCGTGGTGGGACACTGGGGAGTTCCCAGTAGTTTCTTGGGGGGGTGGACCCCCAGCAGTCCGGGGTGGAAAAATGGACGGAGGAATCCGCCGTAAAGGGTGGGTGACACCCAAAAGACTCTAGGAGGGGGTCGGGAAGGACCCCGGAGTCCTGAAGAGTGTTTGGGGGTCCCCAGGAGGGAGTCTGGGGGTCTGAGGTGGTCCCAGGAGATTTTCAAGGGTTAAGGGGATGCACAGGAGATTTGGGGGACGAGGGGGAAAGGCGGAGGGTCCCCAGCATTCTTGGGGGGATCTGGGCAGTTCCCGAGAGTCTTGGGGGAGATTCGGAGGGGTCACCAGGAGCCCCCGGACCCCCTGAACTCACCCCACACCACCATGGCCTCGTTGGGGCCGCACGTGAAAAACAGCGCGGCGGGGGGAGACCCTGGGGCCGGGATCGATCGGGACCAATCGGGTTCAATCCCGATCCTCCCCTCCCCCGCCATCACCGCCCCGCTCCCGGCAGCCCCCGCGGAAGTTTCGACGGTCTATTGGGTGACTCACCGGCACAAGGACAGGGGCCCAGCAGAATTTGGCAATGACGTCATTCCAGCAGAGCCGTTCTATTGGCTGCGACCCACGAGGGAGCCCCAAAACCTGTTCATGGCTTGGGGGGAAGGACAGCCGGCACGGCCAGGAACGGGGGTGCAGAGGGTGTTCAAGTGCCCAGGAAAGGGGCAAAAAACTTTCCCCTCTCCCTCCCAGTGCCCCCTCAGCCCATCCCAGTGTCTCCCCTCTCTCCCAGTGCCCTCTCATCCCATCCTGGTCTCTCCCCTGCTCTCCCAGTGCCCCCGTCCATCGAGGTCCCAGCCCGGCCCTGCCCCCTGCTCTGCTCCGGCCTGGATTTCTCCCCTGCAGGGGCAGCTGAGGTGGCTCCAGGGCGGGCGGGAGCTTTCGGGGCACGGGGTGGCTCCTGACATGCTGCTGGAACCGCCCCTGCCTGGGCGGGCCCGTCAGCCTGGGGCACCTCCTCACCCGAGCCTGGGGGACGGGCCGGCAACTGGGAGGGGCTTTGGGAAGGAATGGGGAAGCTGAGAAGGGGTTGGAGGTCGTGGGGGTAAGTGGGAAGGGGTTTGGGGGAGTTTGGGGGTTTGGGAGGGAGGTTGGGGAGATTGGGGCAGCTGTGAGGGGTTTTGGGGAATCGTCGGGGATGTGGGAAGGAACTGGGAGAGAGTTTGGGGGCATCCTCAAGGGGAAGGGGGCAACTAGGAGAGGGTTTGAAAGGTCCTGGGAGGGCTGGAGGTAACTGGGAGGGGTTTGGGGGCATCTTGTGGGTTTTTGTGGGTCTGGGAGGCAGTCTGGGGGCCTCGGAGGGTTTAAGGGGAAGTTGGGAGTGTCCTGTGGGACCGGGATGGGATTTGAGGGTTCCTGGAGGGGCTGGGAGGGCTTTATGCCTTTATACTGCGGGCATTGTCTAGTATTGATGGGGGTAATCCGTGAGTTGACTGTTTCATAATCATCCAAATTTTAACAAGACTTTGAAGGTGGTCAACCTCAGTTTGAAGCAGCTCATTTTTAGCAACAAATTTATCCGATTTTTCTCCTGTTTCCCTCTCAAAGGCTAACGATGACTTCAACACCACATTTTCTGATTTCAAAACAGTAGACTCAACATCAGAAATCCATTCATGACTTCCCTGTCACCACTCCATCCGAATGTCTGTGCACTCACTGTGGCCTGAGAGAAACCTGCCTGTTTGCAGCGCACTGACTGGGCAACTTTTCTTTTTGCAGGTGGAAAAGGGCAGATAAAGAAAAAACAGATGGGTCCAGCAGAAGTGATGCTGCTTCTGTCAAAAGCAGAGCAGAGGCCGAAAGCACTTTAGGAAGTTGCTTACAGAAGCACTTGTGCATTCCAAGTTCCAGCTCAGGAGTCTCAGTGACTTGTCCAACATGGGAGCTCCTTTTCCATTTCTCAACCCCCAGATTCCTCAGGAGTAGGAAACTGAAAACACTGACTCAGAAAAGCTCCATTCCTTCCTAATAATTGTGCTTTGTCCTTCCCATTTGACAGTGCTCTTGGAAATGTGCTGGTGTGATCTGGATCTGGGAGCAGCCCTGACCTCCCACAGCCCTGACCACACACACCTCATCCAACGGCAGGAAGAACCTGCCTGGCTCCTGCTGGGGTTCTCACCACCCACCGACAGCTTCTCCCTGCAGAGGGGTGGGCAACTACCCAGGCAGGATGAGACCTGACCCCAGCAGGCAGCAAAGTCCCTGCCCTGGCACAAAGAACCCCGGAGCACAGGGACCCTGCTCTGCAGGACAGCCGCGGGCATCCCTGGCTTCACCCCCACCTTCCCACCCCGCAGCCATCCCTGGGAGAAGGAGCCCACCTGCGCTGTCCCTCTGACGGTGCTGCAGGGAAGGCCTGCCCTGGAGAACATCCTCCTCCAGGCGCAACAGAGAAACTGGGAGAGTCCTGACAGATGTGCAAGGCTGTGGGATGTGGTAGCTTTAGGAGATTCCTCCAGGAACACAAGCGACATTGCCCTGCACCTGTAGACTCACTCTGCAGAGGAGTGTGAAGTTGTGTCCCCAAGTTGTGTCTCAGCTGAACACCTCCCATCTTTCTGCTGCCTTTAACCTCCCTTTGCCTTTCTTCTCTTCTCTCGTGCCTACAGGCAGTGCCCTCGGCCCTGCTGGGCTGTGCAGAGGAGCTGCTCCTGGGCAGAGCTGTCTCTCTGCAGTGCTGCCCGCTTGCCAGGATTTCCCTGTGTGCCAGGAGCCCGGCCCAGCTGAGCAGCACAGCAAGAGCCAAAGGCAGCCCTTTCTCTGCCCCTCTGGGTTCCCCACAGGTGTCCCTGGGGCTCCAGGGGAACCTGCTGTGGAACAGACTGAAGGAAACAATGATGTTCCCTCTTCTCACCTCTTCAGTGACACTTCTTTCCAGCAGTGACACTTCTTTCCAGCAGTGACACTTCTTTCCAGCAGTGACATTTCTCCTCTTAGAAAATTACCAGGGTATGATGATCACCTTTTCTAGTTTCATCATTACACAGGACACCAGGAGGGTGACAGCAAAGGATCTGGTAACTCCCTGGCACAGCGGGGGTTTTCCTGGAGTCACACAGAGAAATGTGTCAGGGCTCTGAGAGGTGTCCAACCCTGAGCTGGACTGATGCACACACGGGGGTGTTCAGAGACACGAGTCCTTCCCTGGCACACACACAGGCAGTTCATTGCAGCAGGGGCAGTGTCTCCCTGGGCTCCTGCTACCACTCCCAGAGCCTGGAGCCACCTCAGCCCTGTAATGCTCCCACCCTGCCCACTCCTACACTTCAGATGAACATTGGGGTTTTCTAGTCACTGGAACTGCCCAGACCAGCCCCTCCCTGGTCCCCCCATCTCCCTGCCCCGCCCCAGCCCAGCAGAGCAGCACAGTCGTTTCTGGTCCTGCAGCAAGAAAGGGAGGCAATAGAGGACAGGGACAGTGACTGCATGTCTGGACTGCTCAGGAGATCATCAGCTCAGGCGGCAGCTCCTGCAGCCCCAGGGCCAGCCCCGCTTCCCAGTGGCCCAGGCAGCTGCTGCCACGTGGGCACAAGCTCTGCTGCCCAGGAGGGTCCTGTAGTGAAGGGCTTTGCAGATGGCCACGTAGCGGTCATAGGACATGATGGTGAGAAGGGCAAGCTCCGCTGTGATCAAGAAGAAAAGCAAAAAACACCTGTGCAGCTCATCCTGAGTAGGACATGCCCCTGGTGTTCCAGAGGGAATTGGCCATGGCTTTGGGGAGAGTGGTGCAGATGCAGCCCGGGTGTGTGAGGGAGAGGTGGAGCAGGAAGAAGTCCCTGGGGGGTGTGCAGGTGGTGGTGGCAGGCTACGGCGCTGAGGATGAGGCCGTTGCCCAGGAGGGCAGCCAGGGAGATGCCCAGGAAGAAGCAGAAGTGCAAGAGCTGCAGCCAGGAGGAGGAAGTGGGGGATGGAGCTGCTGTTGGACATGAGCTTCCTCCGGGCATCAGGAAATGTCCAAGGAGGAAAAGGCAGTGAAAACTTTGGGACAGGTTTCCTAGATCATGCAGCTGCTGTTGGACATGAGCTTTCTCCGGGCATCAGGAAATGTCCAAGGAGGAAAAGGCAGTGAAAACTTTGGGACAGGTTTCCTGGATCAAACCCATGAATTCCTCTGAGCATCTACCCTCATCCCAAGTATCTGCAGTCACACATATATAGATTCTGGACTGTAGAAGACAGGCTTAGCATGACTTTAAGATGATTTCTTCTCAATTTTTTGATTTATTTTTCTACTGCCAGGTCTGAGAGGGGCATCGTGGAACCAAAGGAACCCTGAGACATTTCAGAATCCCACATGTGTTGGGTCTGTCTGAGCTGGAGTTCATTTTCTCACTGCAGGCGTCACAGTGCTGTGCTTTGCATTGGGAGCTACAAAGGGGTTAATCACACCAGTGCTTTGGCAACTGCTGAGCAGGGCTGGTGCAGCATCTGCATTGTCGGCTTCGTCCCCTGAATCGGGGGCAAGATCATGGGAGGCGATACAGACAGGTCAGTTGAGCCAAATGGACCAAAGGGACATTGCAGAATATATGGCGTCAGCTCAGCTACAAGAGCTCAGGAAAGGAACAGGAAAGGGGGAAAATCCATTTTTTTACAATACATGCCTTCTGAGCGGCTTCTCTGTGTGGTGAAGCCCTGCTTCCCATGAAGTGGCCAGGTATCGCTGCTGACAGGAAGTAGAGAGAAAATCTTTTATTTTCCTCTTCACTTATGCATGCGCAAACTTTGGCTTTTGCTTTAGTAAAGTGCCTGATCTCAAGGTAGAAATAATTTTCCATCTTATTCTGTCTCTTCTGTCTGGCTGGGAAGGGCAGCAATAGAGCAGCTTGGTGGGCACCTGGCATCCAGGTAAGGTCAACCCACTGCAACATTGCAGGGTCTCATGGAACCAAAGGACTGCTGGGAGACTGGGGGAACTCACGGAATCAAGTGGCCGTCGTGGCACTGCCCTGCATCATAGAAGCAAATGTTCCCTGGGAAACTACAGAAACCAGGGACTTAAGGGACATCATTGGGATGTGCGGGACCTCATGGAATTAAACAAACCGTGGGATATCTTTGGAACTTCATGGAATCAAAGGGATAAAACAAAAGAATTAAACCCCATGACCAGAAACCATTGGATCGAACATTTCTTTAATATGCCAGCTGGGGATTCATGGGGGTACTCTGCCATGCATGAATCAAAGAATCAGTATAAATTTCGGAGTATAAATACAGTGATACTTGAAAGACCCTCCCCTTCACAAGCAGTCCAAAATTCTCTTCTGATTTTAGGGTCAAATAGCCTCTTGGATTTTATTCGTGGAGCAAGACTGCCATCTAGCGTCCATTTCTTCTGGGAGGGGCAGTCATTTTCACAGAGTGGTCTTCTCCCTTAGCAGGCCTCGTAGCATCTCTGATTGATCTATCCGACCCCTAACCCCTAAACTAAATGCTTTAGGACCAGCTAAGACGTGTCTTAGAACTTCCCATTTGCTTAAACAATGTATAATTGACTTTCTTCTTAACAGAACAATCTCTTATTAAACAAGTTTTCTGAGGCCTGTAAGCTAATTTCTTGAAGATGGGCATATGATACACTCTCTATTAGTTTCCATGTATCATCTACATTCTCTCTCCTACAACTAATTGTAGTCTTAAAAGAAAAGACAAGACTGCTACCATGCCAAGAAAGCAAACCCCTTTGTTGATTAGGATTTTTATCTAAGAAAAACTTCTGATTTACGAAGCCATTAAGGATGGAGATCCTCTCTCATTTCAGTGCCATTGTGACAATATGGGGCCTCATGTGAACACATGGAACACAGAACACTGCACATTCCCAAGCAATCAAGGGGCCATTGTAACACTCCAGGGCCTCATGGAAGACGGAGGCCCCGCAGAGAGACCTCAAATCAGAGGTTTGGGCAATCCTCAACCAGAGGAAGTTCAACAAGGGGAAGTGCCAGATTCTGTCCCTGTGATGGGGCAACCCCGAATGTCCGGACAGACTGGGAATGATATTCTGCATAGCAGCGCTGGAAAATGGCCTCTGGGGTCCTGGTGGATGGCCAGTTGGCCAAGAGTCAGTGGTGCTCTGGCGGGGGCTCCCTGCTCGGTCACAGGAGGGTTTTCAGACACACGAGTCCTTCGCTTGCACACAGACACAGACAGTTCATGGCAGCAGGGGCAGTATCTCCTGGGGTTCCTGCTGCCACGCCAGGAGCCTGGATGCACCTAAGCCCTTGTGGGGTGCCACCTGCTCTGCCACTATCTGAGATGCCCCACCGCCTGAGAGATGGAAACGCGGAGCTCTGTCCAAGAGAAGCACATCCCAGAGCTGCACGCATGGGCTTTGCCAGGATTTAGAACCGTAAATGCAATGTGACACCGAGACACTCTTTGTCCCACATAACTTCAAGGTCTCCCCAGGAGGTTGATGGCAATTGTTCTTGCTCAGGGTCATCTCCCCACACCAACAGCAGGTGTGTGCTCAAGACTTGTCTGTGCAATGCAAACAGATACACGCTGTCTAGTTCTTCCGGTCTCTCCAAGGAAGGCAAAAGAATCTCTGTGTGCCGGGTGAGAAGCCAGTGCTGGAAGTTGTGGTTCTATTGTGAGTGCCAAGAGCGGATGGCAGGTCTGTGATGAATGCCCTGAGGAGATGACCTGGGTTTTCCAGTGCACATGGCAATAGATCACACCCTGCTTTGGTGGTCATTTATGTCCTTCGGAGGTGACAGAGATGGGAAAGAGAATGAAATTTTTGAATGTGCCTCTGAGTGCCCCTCAACCTGCTGCAAATGTGCAGATTCCAGTACATCCAGTTCAGGTGTGAGAGGCTGTTCCCTGGTCCTCTGAGCAAGAAGAGCTGGACGAGGGACACAGCAGAACTCGCTTACTGAGACTGCATCTCCATGAATCCCAAAGCAAGTGCGAGGGGTTATGCCACGTCCGAGTTTTCTCAGGGGAAGGTGTTTCTCCCATGCACTGCCTCCCCGTGGCACTGGTGCCACAGCCCCCGACAAAACCACAAGTGGTCTTTGTCCCTAGCAAAAGTGCTCCTACTGCTAGCAGGGATGTTCCACGGGAAAGGCCAGGAGAGGTTGAGCCCGGAGGGCACTGAGCCCGGAGGGATGTTCTGCCTCTCGTGCCCCTCGACCATTCTCGCAAGCCCAGCCCGGCCCCGCCGGTTCTACGGTGCAGAGCACGGACCGCCGCCGCGCTGCCGCCGCTGTCGCCTGGCCTCCGCCTCCAGCCAGCACCCGAGGAGAGCCCGAGAGGCGTCGGCGCCTGTCCCAGCCCCGGGGCGGATTTGTCGGAGGAGGACAGGGGAGGAGGGAGAGGAAGGCAGAGGAGGCGGAGAGGAGGCGGCCCACCAGGAGCAGAGAGTCGGGGCTGGCAGGGGCAGCGAGGCACCGGGAAGCGGATCGGCGGCTGCGGCGCTGTCAGGCAGCGGGGCTGGCGGCACTGGTCGCGGTTTTGATCTGTGTGCAGGGCTGGCGGCCGGAGACCTTATCCATTCCGACAGGCAGCTCCCGGGTCACAGCCCCGAACTCCTCGTACGCGCTGCTAAATTGTCCAGAGAGCTGTGGACACCAACGAGGTGGCTGTTGGTGACGGGAGACGGTCTTTCCTCCGTCCTCTGCCTCTCCGTACCCCATCATGGGAACGCGGCTCTGTATTCCTGGGCCCTGGTGGACACGGACTCATTGACACTGTCGTCTTCAGAGATTTCAGGGGATTCTGTTAGAAACAAAACTCGGTTAATTGGTTCTACGTCAGAGCAAATTAGCACCCCTATGAAAACATATCTTTTCATTCCTACACAGAGCGCAGGCTTACGACAGAATGCCTGAGTGCAAAGTGATTTATACAGCACAGGGTAGCGCAAATCTGGGCATCCTGCAGTCAGCTGCCATGTGTGTCCCTAGCTTCTCTTGAGGCATCGTCTCCTGGTTACTCTGATCCACTCCAGGCAGGAGCCGCGATTCTGTGGTTCATGAAGATCTTTCTCTTTGGATAGGAGGAGGGGTTCTTGCCTTGCCTGGAGTGTGGAAAAGACAGAGAGTAAGGGTCCGCAAGATTTGGACTGTCACTCGTCAAGGATCTGAACACTACATTTTGGACGTGTTCTGAAGAATCTGTGAAGGCAGACAGTGCGAAGGAGCGAGGTGCAACCAAGCCAGACCAAGCGTTAGAGGTGGTGAGAGAGGAAAGCAAAGCAGTAAGAAAGGAGAGACCTCCAGCCATGTGGCCCTGGCCTCAGGAAGGATGGTTGCAGGACCATCCTTCATTAGCCTCTCAGTAAAAATGCAGAATTCTCAGCTTCCTCTAAATGTGTTCTCTCTCCTCTGATACTTAAGATGGTAGAAAATTTTCAGGAGCACACAGGCATAAGGAGGGTGAACACGATAATGCTCTTCCACCTGGGAAGCATGTGAAAGCCTCTGTTTCCTGTGGTGTGATGGGTGCCTGGGATCCCTCTGGACTTGGTTTAGGGAAGGGCCTGGCTGTAAGTGTCTCCATCTGCCAAGCCCCCAGACCTTCAACTGCCCTGGGTGGGCCAGGGCTCTCCTAGCCCTACCACTCGCAAGCAGCACTCTGGCAGTTGCCCCATGTGCTCCCTGCATGTGCGTCAGGGTCTTCATCCTGTTCCCTGCTCATCCCTCAGTACATTCCCTGGGGCATATTCTCTTCTTGCCATCGCTGGAGCTGGGATATCCACAAGCCCTGCTGGAGCCACGTTCCTCTCAGACTTTGCATTTTCGCAGAAGAGAAAGGCAAATCTAGAGATACGGGGTTGCTGCCCAGCAGGACTCATCTCCCTTTCCAGGGGAGCTGGGAGAGAGGCATTCTTCCCAGGCAGATGAAGAAGGACAGGGGAAAAGACACAGAAGCGGAGGAGACACGTGTTCCCCGAGGAAGCTGCAAGCAACCCAGAGAGCTGAGGACAGCACGGGAAGATGTGAAAGGTGCAGAAGGGTAGAAGCCCGGAGCTCCCAAAAGCACATCAGTGGCTGTGCAGCAGAGCAGACGATTGCAACTGGGGAGGGGAGGATTGCACTGTGAGCTGACCGGGAACAATCTCTGCCCATGAGTGAGACCCTAGAGCCAGGCAATGCTCAGAATGCCATCGGCTGGGGGAGTAAGACGGGCTGTTGCTTGGGGAGGGAGAAACCCAAAGAGAGCATTTGAGGTACTCAAAGTACAGTTCATTTCTCGGTTCTCCTGCTTCCTTTTCTCCCCCTCTAAGAGATTCGTTTCTGGCAGCTCTCTTCTCTCGGCACAGGGTGGAGATTTCTGACACTCTCGGCAAACAGGCAGGTTCGTCTAAGCATGAATTTTGGCTACCTCGTCGTCACTTTCTGCCTGGTACACCTCCTCTCTATAGCCCAGCTTTTCATAAATGCATTCTTTTTCGTCCCAGAATATAGTCAACTGCCTTTTCAGGCCCCGTGGGGGAATACAACTGAATAGAGAAACATCGCTGCAGATCATGTACTTGCTGTCCTTCATGTGTTCACTCTAGGCGATCTTACTTCTCTAAAGAAATAAAGAGGGAAAGAAGAGAAAGCTCAGGCCTCCCTCTCTCTCTGCTCGCCACTTCAGCTTCGCTATCCCTCTCCGTCTGTCCTCTTCTCCACATGCTGCCACCAAATGATATCTCGGCTCTCTCTGCAGTCACACATTTCTCCTTTTCTAAAGTAAATCAGGAGATCATTCCAAAGCTACTCCAGGTCTATCAAACTCTCATCTCACTAACTTTATTAATGCATCCCTTTCAACCTGCAGGCTGCCTCTGGCACAACTTCAGTTTTCCCCGGCTGGCAACATATTTAAATCTCTCTGTTTGCATTGGGCAATGGCTTACGGGGACTGCGATACACCGGGAGACCGATCGACGTCTGTGGGGAGAGGAGCTGTCAGCATTTCTGCTAGAGACAAATAGCACCTTAGTTTTAGACTTGGGCTGTGGAACCAGTTCTACGCCGAAGCAGTGCATGGGTGAAGCAACTGCCCATGAGAAATCACGGCATGGCATCTCCCACCCGCTTTGGACCAATGGAGATACAGTCTCCGTGATGAGATCCCAGTTGTGTCACTTCTCCTGCTCAGAAGACTAGGGAACACCTGAAATATGTATGCTTGTCCTGAAAACAGAGAGTTCTAACTATTTGGGCAGCCTGGAGAAAATTGGAGGTCGTGCCAGAGGCAGCCTAGAAGCAGAATCTGACGCATTATTAAGTTTAGTGAGATGAGGATTTGATAGGCCAGGGGTAAATTCAGTGTTCTAGCACTGGTGCCTCTTGCGCTGCACTGTGCTTTTTACGTCACTTGGCACCCAGGTACTCAAGCCTGTTCCCTTTGTATGGCTGAAAACCCTGTTTTAATAGAAGCGCTAATACCCAACTGGTCTCCATGACGGTGCCCGGAGAGCCAGAGGACGGTGGAAAGACCACCACCCGTCACCCACAGCCGCCCCGTTGGCGCTCACAGCTCTCTGTACCATTTAGCAGGTCTCTGGAACATTTAGCAGCTCTCTGGAACATTTAGCAGCTCTCTGGACCATTTAGCACCGAGGAACTCGGGGCTGTGACCCGGGAGCTGCCGGTAAGAATGGATAAATTCACCGTTTCGTATGTTGGCGTGTGAGCACTTGGTCATTTCACTGCTCTCGGTGGTCTCTACCAATGGGTCCTGCTGCACCTGGGCTCTACCTGCAGACACTGGCAGGGAGATGAAGAAAATCCGTCGGAAGTGTTTTTGCACTGGATGTTTTTTCCCAAAACAAAGGGCACAGCAGCAGTCAAACCAATACGGAGAAGAATTTTAAGAGGATATAAAGGTGTGTAGTAGTTGAAATGTCCATTAATAATTGCTGGAGAGAGGTGAGCGGAAAAGAGAAGTGGATTGGTGAAGTCACTGAAGAATGGAAAGCTGCGGGATTAAGCCAACAGAAGAGAGGAAGAAAAGTAGGAAAGGGGAAGGACGGACTGCACGAATTCACTGAAGGACAGAGAGTAAAGCAAGGAAAGAATAACGGCTCGACAAAGAAAAAAGCGATGAGAGTTCCCAGGGAATACTTTATGGACCAGAGGGAGGGAGGGCTGGGAAGATAGTTCGGGAGAAGAGCTTTGTGAAGAACCTATAAGGCAGGAGGGCAGCCTCGAGGAATATGCACGTCCACCCCAGGGGGCTGCCCCGGTCCCTACGGTCTCCGGCCGCCAGCCCTGCGCACAGATCAAAACCGCGGCCAGTGCCACCAGCCCCGCTCACCGACAGCGCCGCAGCCGCCGATCCACTTCCCGGCGCACCGCTGCCCCCACCAGCCCCGACCCTCTGCTCCTGGTGGGCCGCCTCCTCTCCACCTCCTCTGCCTTCCTCTCCCTCCTCCTCTGTCCTCCTCCGAAAAATCCACCCCGGGGCTGGGACAGGCGCCCACGCCTCTCGGACTCTCCTCGGGTGCTGGTTGGAGGCGGAGACCAGGCGACAGCGGCCGCAGCGCGGCGGCTGTCCGTGCTATGCACCGTAGAACCGGCGGGGTCGGACTGGGTGGCAGGGGTGGTGTTTGGTATCGAGGATCTTCAGATTGACAGACCATGTGCTTCTTACACCGCCATCGTCTCTTCCCTCACATCTCTCTTTTGGCACGTGGAGACTCCTGAATTGTCCTCCAGGGCAAGCGCTTGCGAGAATGGTCGAGGGGCACGAGAGGCTGAACATCCCTCCGGGCTCAGTGCCCTCCGGGCTCAACCTCTCCTGGCCTTTCCCGTGGAACATCCCTGCTAGCAGCAGGAGTACTTTTGCTAGGGACAAAGACCACTTGTGGTTTTGTCGGGGGCTGTGGCACCAGGGCCACGGGGAGGCAATGCAAAGGAGAAACACCTTCCCCTGAGAAAACTCGGACGTGGCATAACCCCTCGCACTTGCTTTGGGATTCATGGAGATGCAGTCTCAGTAAGCGAGTTCTGCTGTGTCCCTCGTCCAGCTCTTCTTGCTCAGAGGACCAGGAAACAACCTCTCACACCTGAACTGGATGTACTGGAATCTGCACATTTGCAGCAGGTTGAGGGGCACTCAGAGGCACATTCAAAAATTTCATTCTCTTTCCCATCTCTGTCGCCTCCGAAGGACATAAATGACCACCAAAGCAGGGTGTGATCTATTGCCATGTGCACTGAAAAACCCAGGTCATCTCCTCAGGGCATTCATCACAGACCTGCCATCCGCTCTTGGCACTCACAATAGAACCACAACTTCCAGCACTGGCTTCTCACCCGGCACGCAGAGATTCTTTTGCCTTCCTTGGAGAGACCGGAAGAACTAGACAGCGTGTATCTGTTTGCATTGCACAGACAAGTCTTGAGCACACACCTGCTGTTGGTGTGGGGAGATGACCCTGAACAAGAACAATTGCCATCAACCTCCTGGGGAGACCTTGAAGTTATGTGGGACAAAGAGTGTCTCGGTGTCACATTGCATTTACGGTTCTAAATCCTGGCAAAGCCCATGCGTGCAGCTCTGGGATGTGCTTCTCTTGGACAGAGCTCCGCGTTTCCATCTCTCAGGAGGTGGGGTATCTCAGATAGTGGCAGAGCAGGTGGCACCCCACAAGGGCTTAGGTGCATCCAGGCTCCTGGCGTGGCAGCAGGAACCCCAGGAGATACTGCCCCTGCTGCCATGAACTGTCTGTGTCTGTGTGCAAGCGAAGGACTCGTGTGTCTGAAAACCCTCCTGTGACCGAGCAGTGAGCCCCCGCCAGAGCACCACAGACTCTTGGCCAGCTGGCCATCCACCAGGACCCCAGAGGCCATTTTCCAGCGCTGTTATGCAGAATAACATTCCCAGTCTGTCCGGACATTCGGGGTTGCCCCATCACAGGGACAGAATCTGGCACTTCCCCTTGTTGAACTTCCTCTGGTTGAGGATTGCCCAAAGTTCTGATTTGAGGTCTCTCTGCGGGGTCTCCGTCTTCCATGAGGCCCTGGAGTGTTACAATGGCCCCTTGATTGCTTGGGAATGTGCAGTGATCTGTGTTCCATGTGTCACATGAGGCCCCATATTGTCACAATGGCACTTAAATGAGAGAGGATCTCCATCCTTAATGGCTTGGTAAATCAGAAGTTTTTCTTAGATAAAAATCCTAATCAACAAAGGGGTTTGCTTTCTTGGCATGGTAGCAGTCTTGTCTTTTCTTTTAAGACTACAATTAGTTGTAGAAGAGAGAATGTAGATGATACATGGAAACTAATAGAGAGTGTATCATATGCCCATCTTCAAGAAATTAGCTTACAGGCCTCAGAAAACTTGTTTAATAAGAGATTGTTCTGTTAAGAAGAAAGTCAATTATACATTGTTTAAGCAAATGGGAAGTTCTAAGACACATCTTAGCTGGTCCTAAAGCATTTAGTTTAGGGGTTAGGGATCGGATAGATCAATCAGAGATGCTACGAGGCCTGCTAAGGGAGAAGACCACTCTGTGAAAATGACTACCCCTCCCAGAAGAAATGGACGCTAGATGGCAGTCTTGCTCCACGAATAAAATCCAAGAGGCTATTTGACCCTAAAATCAGAAGAGAATTTTGGACTGCTTGTGAAGGGGAGGGTCTTT
The DNA here is from genome assembly GCF_001715985.3 of Manacus vitellinus. Taxonomy (NCBI): domain Eukaryota; kingdom Metazoa; phylum Chordata; class Aves; order Passeriformes; family Pipridae; genus Manacus; species Manacus vitellinus. The sequence goes on from NW_021938283.1 coordinate 18,722, forward strand.
CAAGTATCACTGTATTTATACTCTGAAATTTATACTGATTCTTTGATTCATGCATTGCAGAGTACCCCCATGAATCCCCAGCTGGCCTATTAAAGAAATGTTCGATCCAATGGTTTCTGGTCATGGGGTTTAATTCTTTTGTTTTATCCCTTTGATTCCATGAAGTTCCAAAGATATCCCACGGTTTGTTTAATTCCATGAGGTCCCGCACATCCCAATGATGTCCCTTAAGTCCCTGGTTTCTGTAGTTTCCCAGGGAACATTTGCTTCTATGAGGCAGGGCAGTGCCACGACGGCCACTTGATTCCGTGAGTTCCCCAGTCTCCCAGCAGTCCTTTGGTTCCATGAGACCCTGCAATTTTGCAGTGGGTTGACCTTACCTGGATGCCAGGTGCCAACCAAGCTGCTCTATTGCTGCCCTTCCCAGCCAGACAGAAGAGACAGAATAAGATGGAAAATTATTTTTACCTTGAGATCAGGCACTTTACTAAAGCAAAAGCCAAAGTTTGCGCATGCATAAGTGAAGAGGAAAATAACAAGATTTTCTCTCTACTTCCTGTCAGCAGCGATACCTGGCCACTTCATGGGAAGCAGGGCTTCACCACAGAGAAGCCGCTCTGAAGGCATGTATTGAAAAAAAATGGATTTTCCCCCTTTCCTGTTCCTTTCCTGAGCTCTTGTAGTTGAGCTGACGCCATATATTCTGCAATGTCCCTTTGGTCCATTTGGCTCAACTGACCTCTCTGTATCGCCTCCCATGATCTTGCCCCCGATTCAGGGGACGATGCGATGCGGACAATGCAGATGTCGCACCAGCCCTGCTCAGCAGTTGCCAAAGCACTAGTGTGATTAACCCCTTTGTAGCTCCCAATGCAAAGCACAGCACTGTGACGCCTGCAGTGAGAAAATGAACTCCAGCTCAGACAGACCCAACACATGTGGAATTCTGAAATGTCTCAGGGTTCCTTTGGTTCCACGATGCCCCTCTCAGACCTGGCAGTAGAAAAATAAATCAAAAAATTGAGAAGAAATCATCTTAAAGTTATGCTAAGCCTGTCTTCTACAGTCCAGAATCTATATATGTGTGACTGCAGATACTTGGGATGAGGGTAGATGCTCAGAGGAATTCATGGGTTTGATCTAGGAAACCTGTCCCAAAGTTTTCACTGCCTTTTCCTCCTTGGACATTTCCTGATGCCCGGAGGAAGCTCATGTCCAACAGCAGCTCCATCCCCCACTTCCTCCTCCTGGTTGCAGCTCTTGCACTTCTGCTTCTTCCTGGGCATCTCCCTGGCTGCCCTCCTGGGCAACGGCCTCATCCTCAGCGCCGTAGCCTGCCACCACCACCTGCACACCCCCCAGGGACTTCTTCCTGCTCCACCTCTCCCTCACACACCCGGGCTGCATCTGCACCACTCTCCCCAAAGCCATGGCCAATTCCCTCTGGAACACCAGGGGCATGTCCTACTCAGGGTGAGCTGCACAGGTGTTTTTTGCTTTTCTTCTTGATCACAGCGGAGCTTGCCCTTCTCACCATCATGTCCTATGACCGCTACGTGGCCATCTGCAAAGCCCTTCACTACAGCAGAGCTTGTGCCCACGTGGCAGCAGCTGCCTGGGCCACTGGGAAGCGGGGCTGGCCCTGGGGCTGCAGGAGCTGCCGCCTGAGTTGATGATCTTCTGAGCAGTCCAGACATGCAGTCACTGTCCCTGTCCTCTATTGCCTCCCTTTCTTGCTGCAGGACCAGAAACGACTGTGTTGCTCTGCTGGGCTGGGGCGGGGCAGGGAGATGGGGGGACCAGGGAGGGGCTGGTCTGGGCAGTGACTAGAAAACCCCAATGTTCATCTGAAGTGTAGGAGGGGGCAGGGTGGGAGCATTACAGGGCTGAGGTGGCTCCAGGCTCTGGGAGTGGTAGCAGGAGCCCAGGGAGACACTGCCCCTGCTGCAATGAACTGCCTGTGTGTGTGCCAGGGAAGGACTCGTGTCTCTGAACACCCCCGTGTGTGCATCAGTCCAGCTCAGGGTTGGACACCTCTCAGAGCCCTGACACATTTCTCTGTGTGACTCCAGGAAAACCCCCCGCTGTGCCAGGGAGTTACCAGATCCTTTGCTGTCACCCTCCTGGTGTCCTGTGTAATGATGAAACTAGAAAAGGTGATCATCATACCCTGGTAATTTTCTAAGAGGAGAAATGTCACTGCTGCAAAGAAGTGTCACTGCCGGAAAGAAGTGTCACTGAAGAGGTGAGAAGAGGGAACATCATTGTTTCCTTCAGTCTGTTCCACAGCAGGTTCCCCTGGAGCCCCAGGGAGACACCTGTGGGGAACCCAGAGGGGCAGAGAAAGGGTTGCCTTTGGCTCTTGCTGTGCTGCTCAGCTGGGCCGGGCTCCTGGCACACAGGGAAATCCTGGCAAGCGGGCAGCACTGCAGAGAGACAACTCTGCCCAGGAGCAGCTCCTCTGCACAGCCCAGCAGGGCCGAGGGCACTGCCTGTAGGCACGAGAGAAGAGAAGAAAGGCAAAGGGAGTTTAAAGGCAGCAGAAAGATGGGAGGTGTTCAGCTGAGACACAACTTGGGGACACAACTTCACACTCCTCTGCAGAGTGAGTCTACAGGTGCAGGGCAAAGTCGCTTGTGTTCCTGGAGGAATCTCCTAAAGCTACCACATCCCACAGCCTTGCACATCTGTCAGGACTCTCCCAGTTTCTCTGTTGCACTGGAGGAGGATGTTCTCCAGGGCAGGCCTTCCCTGCAGCACCGTCAGAGGGACAGCGCAGGTGGGCTCCTTCTCCCAGGGATGGCTGCGGGGTGGAAACGTGGGGGTGCAGCCAGGGATGCCCGGGGCTGTCCTGCAGAGCAGGGTCCTTGTGCTCCGGGGTTCTTTGTGCCAGGGCAGGGACTTTGCTGCCTGCCAGGGTCAGGGCTCATCCTGCCTGGGTAGTTGCCCACCCCTCTGCAGGGAGAAGCTGTCGGTGGGTGGTGAGAACCCCAGCAGGAGCCAGGCAGGTTCTTCCTGCCGTTGCATGAGGTGTGTGTGGTCAGGGCTGTGGGAGGTCAGGGTTGCTCCCAGATCCAGATCACACCAGCACATTTCCAAGAGCACTGTCAAATGGGAAGGACAAAGCACAATTATTAGGAAGGAATGGAGCTTTACTCAGTCAGTGTTTTCAGTTTCCTACTCCTGAGGAATCTGGGGGTTGAGAAATGGAAAAGGAGCTCCCATGTTGGACAAGTCACTGAGACTCCTGAGCTGGAACTTGGAATGCACAAGTGCTTCTGTAAGCAACTTCCTAAAGTGCTTTCGGCCTCTGCTCTGCTTTTGACAGAAGCAGCATCACTTCTGCTGGACCCATCTGTTTTTCTTTATCTGCCCTTTTCCACCTGCAAAAAGAAAAGTTGCCCAGTCAGTGCGCTGCAAACAGGCAGGTTTCTCTCAGGCCACAGTGAGTGAACAGACATTCGGATGGAGTGATGACAGGGAAGTCATGAATGGATTTCTGATGTTGAGTCTACTGTTTTGAAATCAGAAAATGTGGTGTTGAAGTCATCGTTAGCCTTTGAGAGGGAAACAGGAGAAAAATCGGATAAATTTGTTGCTAAAAATGAGCTGCTTCAAACTGAGGTTGACCACCTTAAAAGTCTTGTTAAAATTTGGATGATTATGAAACAGTCAACTCACGGATTACCCCCATCAATACTAGGCAATGCCCGCAGTATAAAGGCATAAAGCCCTCCCAGCCCCTCCAGGAACCCTCAAATCCCATCCCGGTCCCACAGGACACTCCCAACTTCCCCTTAAACCCTCCGAGGCCCCCGGACTGCCTCCCAGACCCACAAAAACCCACAAGATGCCCCCAAACCCCTCCCAGTTACCTCCAGCCCTCCCAGGACCTTTCAAACCCTCTCCTCCCCTTCCCCTTGAGTATGCCCCCAAACTCTCTCCCAGTTCCTTCCCACATCCCCGACGATTCCCCAAAACCCCTCACAGCTGCCCCAATCTCCCCAACCTCCCTCCCAAACCCCCAAACTCCCCCAAACCCCTTCCCACTTACCCCCACGACCTCCAACCCCTTCTCAGCTTCCCCATTCCTTCCCAAAGCCCCTCCCAGTTGCCGGCCCGTCCCCCAGGCTCGGGTGAGGAGGTGCCCCAGGCTGACGGGCCCGCCCAGGCAGGGGCGGTTCCAGCAGCATGTCAGGAGCCACCCCGTGCCCCGAAAGCTCCCGCCCGCCCTGGAGCCACCTCAGCTGCCCCTGCAGGGGAGAAATCCAGGCCGGAGCAGAGCAGGGGGCAGGGCCGGGCTGGGACCTCGATGGACGGGGGCACTGGGAGAGCAGGGGAGAGACCGGGATGGGCTGAGAGGGCACTGGGGGAGAGGGGAGACACTGGGATGGGCTGAGGGGGCACTGGGAGGGAGAGGGGAAAGTTTTTTGCCCCTTTCCTGGGCACTTGAACACCCTCTGCACCCCCGTTCCCGGTCGTGCCGGCTGTCCTTCCCCCCCAAGCCAGGAACAGCTTTTGGGGCTCCCTCGTGGGTCGCAGCCAATAGAACGGCTCTGCTGCTGGAATGATGTCATTGCCAAATTCTGCTGGACCCCTCTCCTTGTGCCGGTGAGTCATCCGATAGAACATCGAAACTTCCGCGGGGGCTGCCGGGAGCAGGGTGGTGATGGCGGGGGAGGGGAGGATCGGGATTGAACCCGATTGGTCCCGATCGATCCCGGCCCCAGGGTCTCCCCCCGCTGCGCTGTTTTTCACGTGCGGCCCCAACGAGACCATGGTGGTGTGGGGTGAGTTCAGGGGGTCCGGGGGCTCCTGGTGACCCCTCCGAATCTCCCCCAAGACTCTCAGGAACCGCCCAGATCCCCCCCAAGACTCCTGGGGACCCTCCGCCTTTCCCCCTCGTCCCCCAAATCTCCTGTGCATCCCCTTAACCCTTGAAAATCTCCTGGGACCACCTCAGACCCCCAGACTCCCTCCTGGGGACCCCCAAACACTCTTCAGGACTCCGGGGTCCTTCCCGACCCCCTCCTAGAGTCTTTTGGGTGTCACCCACCCTTTACGGCGGATTCCTCCGTCCATTTTTCCACCCCGGACTGCTGGGGGTCCACCCCCCCAAGAAACTACTGGGAACTCCCCAGTGTCCCACCACGAGATTCCTGGGTCCCTCCCCCCCCAACCCCCTGTGGGTGCCCCCATCCTTTCTTCCCCTCGAAAATATTCTTGGGGGTCCCCCAATGTCTCCTCCAGCCCCCATCCTGCCAGGGATGGATTTGGGGGGATCTCCTTCCCCTTCCCTCTGGCCCGAAGGCAAATGCCCTCCCTGTCCTTCTTCCTTCGCCCCCAGGCAGAAAAGAGAAGAGAAACAGCCAGCTGGCCCTGGCAGGTGTGGGTGTGTGCAGGCTGTGGTTGAGTGGTTGAGAAGGGAGAGGAGGGGGCTGGTGTTTGGGCCAAGTCCAGCAGGTGATGTCTTTTGTGTCTGGCTGTCCTTGGTCGGTTCCACGACCATCCAGCTGTCAGTGTTCATGACATACCCATCTGCCCTTCTCTTCTTGGCTCCTACACTTGCCAACCCTAAGCTGCTCCTAAGTTCTCTTGCTGTCAGTTCATAAAGAGGTCTTGTCAAATGTTACTGATTTAGAAACTAAACCCTGACATCTTTGTCTTTGCCAAAGATGTGTGTGAAAGGGCAGTGCTGTTGCAAAGCAGTGTTGAGCTTCACATTGGGTGACTTGGCAGCTTCCTCTGCATCACCCATGAACCCTGGGTTTCTCTGAAAAGTACTTTTCACTCCAAATGTGACACCACATTAGCCTGTAGGACATCCTGTCCCCAAATGGATAACTGTAAATATTAATAATTAAAAAGTGCCCCCCTCCATTATTCAAGAAAAGCTTGTATCTCTGTACTAAAAGCATCCAAGGGTCATGTCCCCCAGTTTTCTATCTGACAAGGGTTTGGAGGGGCTGCTTTGTGCAGGGAACCCTTTGGGGGCCCCTTGCACATGGGTAGGGCTGCCCTCTGGGGGTGTGGGGCTTTGGTTCTTTGGTTGCCAGGGGCCACTGTGAGTCACTGAGCCGGGGTGGGGACAATGGGCAGGGCTGGCTGGGACAGGCTGTGGCACCTGTGACATAAAATGGAAGTGTCCGCATGGGGCAGCTCTGCAGGGCCCATCAGGGGATGCTGCCCAGTGCAGCCTGTGCTGTGGGGAGCACGCACACAGGGAGAGGCTGGGCCGGACGAGGGCCAGGGCAGCAAGGCCGCCCCAGGGAGTGGGTTCTGCCCCTGCCTGCAGGGCCCAGCCCCTGGCAGGAGTGCCTTGGGCAGGGCCCGGTGCTGCTGCTGGGGCAGGGGGTGAGGCCTTGCCGCCTGCCAGCTGCCTGGGCCCCTGTCCTTGCTGCACCACATCCCCAAGGCTCCATCCCCGCTCCCCCAGCGCCAGCTCCCTCCTTCCCAGCCCCAACCAAGCCCTTCTCTGTGTCCTCCTGCAGGCCATGGCTTTCACAACATTCCTTTTGGTGCTTGTGCAAAGCATCATCCAGTCCCTGCAGGCGGTCGGGGAGGGGCTGCACAAGACTCAGTGGGCTTGGAGGTCTTTTCCAAGCTGAA
>NW_021938284.1:0-15320 GCF_001715985.3 Manacus vitellinus
TTTGTTGACATTATCTGACTGTTCCTCTACATAACAATCTATTGATGAAGATCTTGCCCTTCTAGTATATTAATTACAATTGACTTCCAATCTCTAAAATCTGGATCAAAACCAGAGAAAGGCAATTAACATCATCCTCTTTATATTCACAATTTCTCTATCACTATGTATTAACTTCACTAAACCTTTGATTAGCTCAAATAAATCCAGATTCAGAAAAATTATCCCCATACGAATGTGGCTTTGACCCACTGGGCTCTGCCGCCTCCCATTTTCAATCCGATTCTTCCTTGTCGCAATCTTATTCCTCTTGTTCGACCTAGAAATTGCCCTCCTACTGCCCCTCCCATGGGCTACTCAACTCCTCTCCCCCCTCACTACCTTAACATGAACCTCCACAGTCATTCTCCTCCTCGCACTAGGGCTAATTTATGAATGAATTCAAGGGGGCTTAGAATGAGCAGAATAACTTCAGAAAGTTAGTCTAGCAAAGACAGTTGATTTCGGCTCAACAAACCACAGTCCTACCCCGTGACTTTCTCAATGACCTTTCTGCATTTAAGCTTCTACTCTGCCTTCACCCTAAGTAGTCTAGGACTAGCCTTTCACCGAATACACCTAATTTCTGCCCTGCTATGCTTAGAAAGTATAATACTATCAATATACATTGCCCTCTCCATATGACCTATTCAAACTCAAACAACATCCCCCACCTTAATGTCCATTCTTATGTTAGCATTCTCAGCCTGTGAAGCAGGCGCCGGTCTAGCAGTCCTAGTAGCTTCCACCCGAACTCACGGATCAGATCATTTACACAATCTAAACCTTCTACAATGTTAAAAATTATTCTCCCCACAGTCATATTACTCCCCATGACCCTCTTATCTCCTCCAAAATTCCTACGACTCAATGTCACCTCGCACAGCCTCTTAATTGCAACCGCTAGCTTACAATGACTTCCTTCAACCTATTACCCTAGCAAAAACCTATCACCATGACTTGGAACTGATCAAATTTCATCCCCCTTATTAGTTCTATCTTGTTGACTTCTACCTCTTATAATCCTGGTAAGCCAAAATCACCTTCAACAAGAACCTCCCACACGAAAATATATTTTTACCATAACCATAATCCTCACCCAACCATTCATTATCTTGGCCTTCTCAGCCTTAGAACTGATATTATTTTATATCGCATTCGAAGCTACCCTAATCCCTACCCTAATTCTAATCACACGATGGGGTAGCCAACCAGAACGTTTAAGTGCTGGAATCTACCTCTTATTTTAGACACTAATTAGTTCTCTTCCCCTATTAGTAGTGATCCTCTATCTTCACACTCAAACAGGAACTATACACATCACTATAATAAAACTTTCACACTCATCTCTTACAAACTCCTGAACAGACCTCATATCAAGTCTAGCCCTATTGCTCGCTTTCATAGTGAAAGCTCCCCTTTACGGACTACACCTATGACTCCCAAAAGCCCACGTAGAGGCACCAATCGCAGGATCCATACTCCTAGCTGCGCTCCTCCTCAAACTTGGGGGATACGGCATTATGCGTACCTCAATAATTACAAATTCCCTATTAGACTACCTCTACTACCCATTTTTAACCCTAGCCTTATGAGGGGCACTAATGACAAGCTCCATCTGCCTACGCCAAATCGACCTTAAGTCATTAATCGCCTATTCCTCAGTAAACCACATAGGTCTAGTCATTGCCGCAACAATAATCCAAACCCACTGATCCTTTTCAGGGGCCATAATCCTAATGATTTCACATGGACTCACCTCTTCCATACTATTTTGCCTAGCTAATACAAACTATGAACGCATACATAGTCTACTCTCCTTCTAACACGAGGCCTACAACCCCTTTTACCTCTAACAGGAATCTGATGGCTCCTAGCCAACCTAACAAACATAGCCCTTCCTCCTACCACTAACCTGATAGCTGAATTAACTATCACAATTGCACTCTTCAACTGATCTACCTTCACCATTATCCTAACCGGAGCCGCAACTCTACTAACTGCAGCCTATACCCTCTACATACTCCTTATAACCCAACGAGGTCCAACTCCAACCTATATTACAACCACCCAAAATTCAAATACACGAGAACATCTCCTTACAACACTTCATATCCTACCCTCCCTCCTCCTCATCCTAAAACCAGAGCTAATCTCAGGAATTCCCACATGCAAGCATAGTTTTAAACCAAACATTAGACTGTGATCCTAAAAATAGAAGTTAAACTCTTCTTGCCTGCCGAGGGGAGGTTTAACCAACAAGAACTGCTAACTCTTGCATCTGAGCCTAAGACCTCAGCCCCCCTACTTTTAAAGGATAATAGCAATCCACTGGTCTTAGGAGCCATTCATCTTGGTGCAAGTCCAAGTAAAAGTAATGGACTTCCCATTAATCCTCAACACCTCTATATTCTTGACCCTGGTTACCCTCTCTATACCCATCCTACTCCCCCTCCTATCCAAAAACTACCTAAACTCTCCAACAACCATCATACACCCTGTTAAAACTTCCTTCATAGTTAGTTTAATTCCCATAATCCTCTCCATCTACTTAAATATGGAAAATACCACTTTCTATTGAGAATGAAAATTTATTGCGAACTTCAAAATCCCTTTTAGCCTTAAAATAGACCAATACTCCTTAACGTTTTTTCCTATTGCACTATTTGTAACATGATCTATTCTTCAATTTACAACATGATATATAGCCTCAGAACCCCACACCACAAAATTCTCTCTTTACCTTCTAATCTTTCTCATTGCAATACTCATCCTAATCATCGCTAATAACATATTCCTCTTATTTATCGGCTGAGAGTGAGTCAGAATTATATCCTTCCTCCTGATTGGATGGTGACACGGTCGAGCAGAAGCCAACACCGCTGCACTTCAAGCCGTACTTTACAACCGTATTGGGGATATTGGACTAATCCTCTGCATAGCATGACTAGCATCCTCAATAAACACTTGAGAAATTCAACAGCAATCCTCCCCAACCCAAATATCCCTTCTCCCTCTCTTAGGGCTCATCCTAGCCGCCACAGGTAAATCCGCCCAATTTGGCCTGCATCCATGACTCCCAGCAGCTATAGAAGGGCCAACCCCTGTATCTGCCCTACTCCATTCCAGCACAATAGTAGTTACCGGAATCTTTCTACTTATTCGCACTCACCACATATTATGTAACAACCAAATTGCCCTAACTATGTGCCTTTGTATAGGTGCCCTATCCACCCTATTTGCTGCTACATGCAGGGTTTTACTCAAAAGATCTCATTATCCAAAGTCTTAACACCTCCTATCTAAACACCTGAGCACTCCTCCTAACCCTCGTAGCTACAGCTTTTACTGCAACTTACAGCCTACCTATAGCCCTACTAGTACAAACTGACTACACCCGGATTCCCTCCATTACTCCCATCAATGAAAACAACCAGCAGTCACAAACCCAATTACTCGTCTCACTCTCAGAAGTATTATAGCTGGTCTATTAATTACCTCTTATATCTCCCCTACAAAAACCCCTCCTATAACCATACCACTGGTCACAAAAACCACTGCTATCATTATTACAACATTAGGCATCATTCTGGCATTAGAACTATCAAAACTCACACATACCTTCTCTGTCCCCAAACAAAATATCACTATAAACTTCTCCAGCACTCTAGGATATTTTAACCCCCTTATACACCGCCTCAGCTCTACTAAACTCCTAAACAACGGCCAGAACATTGCATCCCATTTAATCGACCTATCCTGATATAAAAAAATAGGCCCAGAAGGTCTAGCGACCCTTCAACTCAAAGTATCCAAAATCTCAACTACTCTACACTCCGGACTAATCAAAACCTATCTAGGATCCTTCGCTCTATCTATCTTAATTATAATCTTATTTACACAGAACTAAGAATTAATGGTCCCTAACTTACGAAAACATCACCCCCTTCTAAAAATAATCAACAATTCTTTAATTGACCTCCCAACACCACCAAACATTTCCGCCTGATGAAACTTTGGATCTCTTCTTGGCATCTGCCTAACAACAATCCAAATCACCACTGGCCTCCTACTAGCAATACATTATACAGCGGATATCACCCTGGCATTCACGTCCGTCGCCCATACATGCCGAAATGTTCAATTCGGCTGACTAATCCGAAACCTCCATGCAAACGGCGCCTCCTTCTTCTTCATATGCATTTACCTACACATTGGACGAGGATTCTACTATGGTTCCTACCTATATAAAGAAACCTGAAACACAGGAGTTATTCTCCTCTTAACTCTAATAGCAACTGCCTTCGTAGGATATGTCCTCCCATGAGGCCAAATATCATTCTGAGGCGCTACAGTAATTACTAACCTATTCTCAGCAATTCCTTACATTGGCCAAACACTTGTAGAATGAGCTTGAGGAGGATTCTCAGTTGACAACCCTACACTTACCCGGTTCTTTGCCCTCCACTTCCTCCTCCCATTCTTAATTGCAGGTCTCACCCTCATCCACTTAACTTTCTTACACAAAACAGGCTCAAACAACCCCCTAGGTATTTATTCAGACTGCGACAAAATCCCATTCCACCCCTATTTCTCAATAAAAGATATTCTAGGCCTTTTGTTCCTCCTCATTCCTCTAATAACACTTGCCATATTCTCACCCAACCTCTTAGGAGATCCAGAAAATTTTACACCTGCAAACCCATTAGTAACACCTCCCCACATTAAACCTGAGTGGTACTTCCTATTTGCATATGCCATCCTACGATCAATCCCCAACAAATTAGGAGGAGTCCTAGCCCTAGCCGCCTCCGTCTTAATTCTATTTCTAGCCCCATTCCTCCACATATCAAAGCAACGAACTATAACCTTCCGACCTCTCTCCCAACTTCTATTCTGAATCCTAGTAACAAATCTTTTAATCCTTACATGAATCGGTAGCCAACCAGTCGAACATCCATTTATTATCATCGGACAACTCGCCTCAACTACCTACTTCACAATCATTCTCATCTTATTCCCCATTACTAGTCTCCTAGAAAATAAGATACTCAACCTCTAACCACTCTAATAGTTTATAAAAAACGTTGGTCTTGTAAACCAAAGACTGAAGGCCGCCCCCTTCTTAGAGTTTTCCAAAAAATATCCAAGCACCCCCCAACTTTCCAATCAACACGTACATCAAGGGGAGGGGCCCCCCCTCCCCCCATACCCTACGGTATGTATTACTTTGCATAGCATCCTCCACCACATTAGACATAACATGCATGTAGGAAAATCTGACATACTATTATTGCAAAAACCATCCAAATTTCCATACTATCTCCCATACAATCCAAAACTTGTCATTCACAGATCTAGGCACATTCCCACACAAGGACATAACATGTCATGTTCTAGGAATAATCCCGCCAAACGAACTAAAACCTAAGGCTGCTAATTTTCGCATAAAATCCTTCTCAATACGAGGAACGTCACAGAACCTAAAATCCATGGTCCATGGACCACTCACCACTTAACCTTGCTCTATGTACCAACCAAGAAGTGCTGGGTTATTTATTAGTCGTACTCCTCACGAGAAACCAGCAACCCGGCGTTAGTAATGTTTATCATGTCCAGCTTCAGGTGTATTCTTTCCCTCTCCACCAATAACCCACTCTCATAACTTGCTCTTTGTCGCCTCTGGTTCCTCGGTCAGGGCCATAACTTGCTTAATTTTCCTAAACTTGCGCTCCGTTACTAATGGTTGGGGATGCTCGGCCAACCTGGACCTCATGATCGCGGCATTTTCTCTCTTCTAAACTTTTGTTTTTTTTTTTTTTTGGGGTAGATCTCAATAAGCCCTTCAGAGTGCTCCGCCAGGGGGCCCCCATTAATGGTTGACATGGACCCCTTATGGTCGGCGAGCGGTTTTCTCACTTTCGCGTGAAAATTAATGATATGGTTTCAAGTGTTATTCGGTCTCATACTGTTGCACTGATGCACTGTCACGTGCTGTTGGCTTGGTTTTTCCATTACGTCTCTCATCAAGTTGCAATTTAATTAATGCACGCCAGACATATTTTTTGTCATCAATTTCACAAAAAATTACAAAAATTTTGTCATTTTTTGCAATGATCTAGGGACTTTCCCTCTATTCATCATTAATTTTTGTTTTTAAATTTTTTAACAAAAATTTCAAATTTTACAAACTTTCCATTCCCCTAATTTTCCAATTAAGACATTTGCATCATCAATTTGTTAAATTTTTTTAACACACTTTAATCTACCCCATCATTTCCTTTCATCATTCATTTGTTCATTTGTTTGTTTACACTTTAATCTACCCCATCATTTCCTTTCATCATTCATTTGTTCATTTGTTTGTTTACACTTTAATCTACCCCATCATTTCCTTTCATCATTCATTTGTTCATTTGTTTGTTTACACTTTAATCTACCCCATCATTTCCTTTCACCCTCTTACCTCCCCAATTAATCGCCCCCACTACTCTAACTAATATTCCACCCACATACACCTTTAACAGTTGGTCCCAAACTTTTTTCCAACCCTTCAGAAAAAAAGGAATCAAACCTTTATCACCAACTCCCAAAGCTGGCATTTTCATTAAACTATTCTCTGAACCACACCTCCTTAAACCGCCCGAATTGCCCCACGAGACAACCCTCGTACAAGTTCTAGCACAACAAACAACGTCAGCAACAGACCCCAGCCCGCAATTAAAAATTGTCCCACCCCCCAAGAATAAAACATAGCCGCTCCCTCAAAATCCAACCGAATAGATAAAACACCCCCACTATCCACCGTGTTTATCCCCAACCACTCTAACTCAGATAGCCCTATAATAAACACCCCACCCCCCAACACTAAAACTAACCCAGCACCATACCCAACAACCTGCCAGTCCCCTCAGGTCTCAGGAAATGGATCTGCTGCCAATGAAACCGAATACACAAAACCCACTAACATCCCACCTAAATATACCAGAAATAACACTAGTGATACAAAAGACACCCCCAAACTCATTAACCATCCACACCCTACAATAGACGCCAACACTAACCCCACTACTGCATAGTATGGAGAAGGATTGGAAGCAACTGCTAGTCCTCCCAAAATAAAACTAACACTTAAAAATAGTATAAAGTACGTCATAACAATTCCTGCTTGGCCTCTATCCAAGACCTTTGGCCTGAAAAACCATCGTTGTAATTTCAACTACAAGAACATAAAACCTTAACAAACCCGCCCACAACACTACAATCCTGCCCCTTTCTACTCTTCTAACTTCTCAACAACACATTTTTGTTATCCACTAGAACTACTTCTCCAACCACTAAACAAATCCTAAATCAATAGCAACTATTACTACAACTAAAACAAGCCCCAATAATAATCACTATGCCTATAACAGCCTTAGTCCTTGTAGCTTACAATAAAGCATAACACTGAAGATGTTAAGACGGCTATTACACATACCCAAGGACAAAAAAGACTTAGTCCTAACCTTACAGTTAGTTCTTGCCAAATATATACATGCAAGTATCCGCATCCCAGTGAAAATGCCCTCAGCACCTTAAAAAGACAGCAGGAGCAGGCATCAGGCACACCACTCCAATTGTAGCCCAAAACGCCTTGCCTAGCCACACCCCCACGGGTTTTCAGCAGTAATTAATATTAAGCAATAAGTGTAAACTTGACTTAGTTAAAGCAACTTACCAGGGTTGGTAAATCTTGTGCCAGCCACCGCGGTCACACAAGAAACCCAAATTAACTTTATACGGCGTAAAGAGTGGTTTTTCATTATCACTTCAACTAAGACTGAAATGTAACCAAGCTGTTATAAGCACAAGATGCATCCAATACTCCCATAGAAATGATCTTAGCTTCATGATCAACAAAACTCCACGAAAGCCAGGACACAAACTGGGATTAGATACCCCACTATGCCTGGCCCTAAATCCCGATGCTTTCACCACTTAAGCATCCGCCTGAGAACTACGAGCACAAACGCTTAAAACTCTAAGGACTTGGCGGTGCTCCAAACCCACCTAGAGGAGCCTGTTCTATAACCGATAACCCACGATACACCCAACCATCCCTTGCCAAATCAGCCTATATACCGCCGTCGTCAGCCCACCCCTAAACTGAGGGTTTAACAGTGGGCACAACAGCAACATCCCACTAATAAGACAGGTCAAGGTATAGCTCATGAGATGGTAGAAATGGGCTACATTTTCTAGCATAGAATACCTCACGACAAGGAGTGTGAAATCACTCCTAAAAGGCGGATTTAGCAGTAAAGCAGGATAATAATGCCTCCTTTAAGCTGGCTCTGAAGCACGTACATACCGCCCGTCACCCTCCTCACAAGCTAGGATTAATTTTATTTATAATAAACCCCTAAGCTAGAGATGAGGCAAGTCGTAACAAGGTAAGTGTACCGGAAGGTGCACTTAGTCTACCAAGACGTAGCTATAACTAAAGCATTCAGCTTACACCTGAAAGATATCTGTTCCATATCAGATCGCCTTGAAGCCTAACTCTAGCTCTTCTACCAGATTACATAGAAACTAAGTTAATACTACCCATTAAATCAAAACATTCTCTCACTCAACCTAGTCTAGGCGATAGAAAGGTAAACTCAAGATGCAATAGAGATCATGTACCGTAAGGGAAGAATGAAATAGTAATGACAAACCAAGCAATAAATAGCAAAGACCAACCCTTGTACCTTTTGCATCATGATTTAGCCAGAACTACCCAAGCAAAACGCCAATTTAAGCTTGCTTCCCCGAAACCCAAGCGAGCTACTTACGAGCAGCTATCTACTGAGCAAACCCGTCTCTGTTGCAAAAGAGTGGGAAGACTCGTTAGTAGTGGTGAAAAGCCAATCGAGCTGGGTGATAGCTGGTTGCCTATGAAATGAATCTTAGTTCCCTCTTAATTCACCTCCCAGGACTACACTCAACCCACATGAAGCGAATTAAGGGCTATTTAAAGGAGGTACAGCTCCTTTAAAAAAGAATACACTCTCCCCTAGCGGATAAATTTAATTACAGCTTAATTGTGGGCCTTCAAGCAGCCACCATTAAAGAATGCGTCAAAGCTCCTCACCTAAAAAAATCTAAACTTCCTCATGACTCTCTCTTCCCCAATAGGCCAACTTATATTAAATAAGAGAATTTATGCTAAAATAAGTAACTAGGGATCCCCTCTATGGCGCAAGCTTACATTACAACATTATTAACAATCCACAGGATATTTTTTAACCTTAACAAGACCTTATACCCAAAACTCTGTTAACCCACCTATGGAGCGCCCCCAAAGACGATTAAAATCTGTAAAAGGAACTAGGCAAATCCAAGGCCCGACTGTTTACCAAAAACATAGCCTTTAGCAAACCAAGTATTAAAGGTGAAGCCTGCCCAGTGACAATACGTTCAACGGCCGCGGTATCCTAACCGTGCAAAGGTAGCGCAATCAATTGTCCCATAAATCGGCACTTGTATGAATGGCTTAACGAGGTCTTAGCTGTCTCCTACAGATAATCAGTGAAATTGATCTTCCCGTGCAAAAGCAGGAATAACCCCATAAGACAAGAAGACCCTGTGGAACTTTAAAATCTGCTACCACTCCCATAAACAATGCTCACCCACAGGGCCTACTCCCCCGGGATTTTGCTGGTGTGCATTTTTTGGTTGGGGCGACCTTGGAGACAAACTTAACCTCCAAATATCAGACAATCCATCTTAACCAAGAACTACCCATCAACCTGCTAATATTAACCAGACCCAATATAATTGATTAATGAACCTAGCTACCCCAGGGATAACAGCGCAATCTCCTTCAAGAGCCCACATCGACAAGGAGGTTTACGACCTCGATGTTGGATCAGGACATCCTAGTGGTGCAACCGCTACCAAGGGTTCGTTTGTTCAACGATTAACCGTCCTACATGATCTGAGTTCAGACCGGAGTAATCCAGGTCGGTTTCTATCTATGTTACAACTCCTTCTAGTACGAAAGGATCGAAGAAGTAAGGCCTATGCCACAAGCACGCCTTCGCACCCAGTAATAAACCCAACTAAATTACTAAGAGCTCCACCATAACCCCCTCCTAGAAAAGGACCGCTAGCGTGGCAGAGCTTGGCAAATGCAGAAGGCTTAAGCCCTTTAACCAGAGGTTCAAATCCTCTCCCTAGCTCCAACGCAAACCACATGACAATTCACTTAACCCTCACTTACTTTATTATATCAATATCCTATGTTCTCTCCATCCTCATCGCCGTAGCATTTCTTACCCTAGTTGAACGTAAGATTCTAAGTTATATGCAAACCCGAAAAGGGTCTAATATTGTAGGACCATTTGGTCTCTTACAACCTATAGCAGATGGAGTAAAGCTATTCATTAAAGAACCAATTCGTCCATCAACTTCATCCCCTTACTTATTTATATCTACTCCTATCTTAGCCCTTCTCCTAGCAATTACAATCTGAACACCACTTCCCCTACCCTTTCCCCTTACTGACCTAAACCTTGGCATACTCTTCCTTCTAGCTCTATCTAGCTTGGCAGTCTACTCAATTCTATGATCAGGGTGAGCCTCTAACTCAAAATATGCCTTAATCGGCGCCCTCCGAGCAGTCGCACAAACTATCTCTTACGAAGTTACCCTAGCCATTATTCTCCTATCCGTAATTATCCTTAGTGGTAACTACACCCTCAATACCCTAGCTACAACTCAAGAACCTCTCTACCTCATTTTCTCCTCCTGGCCCTTAGCAATAATATGATATATCTCCACTCTTGCCGAAACAAACCGCCCTCCATTTGACCTGACAGAAGGAGAATCTGAACTAGTCTCAGGGTTCAACGTAGAATATGCTGCAGGGCCATTCGCCTTGTTTTTTCTTGCCGAATATGCTAATATTATACTAATAAATGCACTCACAACCATTCTATTCCTAAACCCCAGCTCACTTAATCTCCCTCAAGAACTCATTCCCCCTACTTTAGCTACAAAACCCCTCCTCCTTTCCGCAGGATTCTTATGAATCCGCGCCTCTTACCCTCGATTCCGATATGATCAACTCATACATTTGCTTTGAAAAAACTTCTTACCCCTAACATATGCCTATGGCATACCAGCCTTCCTATCTCCTATGCAGGCCTACCCCCCTACCTAAGACACTCAAGGAAATGTGCCTGAATCCAAAAGGGTTACTATGATAAAGTAAACATAGAGGTATACCAATCCTCTCATTTCCTAATTTTAGAAAAGTAGGAATCGAACCTACACTAAAGGAATCAAAATCCTCTATACTCCCTCTATATTATTTTCTAGTAAGGTCAGCTAATTAAGCAATCGGGCCCATACCCCGAAAATGATGGTTTAACGCTACCTTAAACCCCAAACCGTAAACCCTAAAACCTAAACCCTAACCCTTGCTAACCTTAACCCTAACCCTAACCCTAACATCTCATAGCAGAGGGAGGGAGAGGCCTGATTCCTCATCAGATATATCAACAGTCAAAAGCCTGTAAGCTCAGCTCTTGCCTTTTCAGGGCTTCACACCGTCAGCACTGGAGGGAGGGAGGGAGGGGCCCGACTGCTCATCAGAGGTATCATGCAAGTCAAAAGCCTGAAAAGTCTCCTAGAATGCATAAATCATTAACCATTTCAGTCTCTGACAATTGGGCCACACAGTAACTGCAAGCTATGCCCAAAGCCTGTTCCCTAACCTTAGAAGAGAGACTGCAACCCTCGAGATGTTGGAGGCTCGAGGCATGGTCCGTGACACTAATCATGGTTATAACTCATAACTTCTTGGAGTATGGGGACTTCCCTTCTTCACCCCCGGCAGATCAAGGCCACCACTTCAACTGACAGACATGGAAGCATTGCTGGACCCCGTGGGCGGTGACTATATACATCTGTCCACTCTCAGCTTTTCTTTCTCTTACTCTCCCTTGCTCTTATCCTGCCTTTCTCTCCCCTATGCATTTTCTTTCCCCCCCCCAAAGGTTATCTCTGTGTCCCATTGTGGTATGACAGCACCCAAACTGCTCGCATGCCTGTTGACACAGAGTTGTTAAAATAAACCTTGCCAGTATATGTTTTCAGACACCGATTATTTAGTGTCGTTTCACTTTAATCCACCCCAAGGGAATTATTAATAAAACCCTGAGTTACCCCCTCTCCCCTTTTCCTGGGGCGGGTTGTAACACCAATCAGCACTGACTCCGCCCAGTAGGCGGAGCCAGTGACGCAGAACAATCAACACGGACTCCACCTCTTGACTCCACCCAGTGGGCGGGGCCAGTGCTCTATAGAAGCAGAGTACATACCGGACGGCGGTGGGTATTCTGCCAGACACGCAACAGAACAGCAACAGCAAAAGCAGAGACCCAAGAGAAAAAGCAAAAGATTCTGACAGCGGTGGGCACTGAATCGGGCTTATAGCCCGAGAGGGGTTTACTGGGCACCACTGCGTTCCTGGAATGGGGTAAAGCCGCGATAGTTAGATCGCGCATTGAGACAGATTCTGACTAACCCTAACCCCAACCCCAACCCTAACCCCTAACCCTTACCCCAACCCTAACCCTAACCCTAACCCGAATCCTAACCCTAACCCTAACCCTTACCCTAACCCTTACCCTAACCCTAACCCTAGTAGCTTGCAGTCTCTTTTTTAAAGTTAGGGTTAGGGAACTGGTTTTGTGCATAGCTTGCAGTCTCTTTTTTAAGGTTAAGGTTAGGGAACAGGGTTTGCACATAGCTTGCATTCACTTTTTTAGGATTAGGGTCAGGGAATCGGGTTTGCACATAGCTTGCAGTCTCTTTTTTAAGGTTAGGTTCAGAGAAAAGGGTTTGCGCATAGCTTGCAGTCTCTTTTTTAAGGTTAGGGTTAGGTAACAGGGTTTGCGCATAGTTTGCAGTCTCTTTTTTCAGGTTAGGGTTAGGGAAGAGGGTTTGCGCATAACTTGCATTCTCGTTTTTAGGGTCAGGGTTAGGGAAAAGGGTTTGCGCATAGCTTGCATTCTCACTTTTAAGGTTAGGGTTAGGGAAAAAGGTTTGCGCATAGCTTGCAGTCTCTTGGTTAGGGTTAGGGTTAGGGAACAGGGTTTGCGCATAGCTTCTAGTCTCTCTTTTAATGTTGGGGTTAGGGGACAGTGCTCTATAGAAGTAGAGTACATACTGGACGGCGGTGGGTATTCTGACAGACACGCAACTGAACAGCAACAGCAAAAGCAGAGACCCAAGAGAAAAAGCACAAGATTCTGACAGCGGTGGGCAGTGAATCGGGCTTATAGCCTGAGAGGGGCTTATTGGGCACCGCTGCGTGTCCAGAATGGGCTAAAACCGCGATTGTTAGATCGTGCATTGAGACAAATTCTTCCTAACCCTAACACTTACCCATAACCCTAACCCTAACCCTAACCCTAACCCTAACAGTAACCCTGTCTTTTGCTAACCCTAAACCTAACCCTAACCCTAACCCTAACACTAAACCCTAAACCAAAAGGAAACTTCCTTTGCTATGCCTACTGGGCGGAGTCAGTGCTGATTGGTGTTACAACTCGCCCCAGGAAAAGGGGAGAGGGGGTAACTCAGGTTTTTATTAAGAATTCCCTTGGGGTGGATTAAAGTGAAACGACACTAAATAATCGGTGTCTGAAAACATATACAATTCTGTATCAACAGGCATGCTAGCAGTTTGGGAGTTGGGCTATCAGTTGGGAGGCATGGCTGAAAACAGGAAACAACAGCCCTAATTCCTAGGAAAGAAAGCCTGGAAGCTTTGGCTTTGTGGTGCAGTTGGTGGGCCACACTGGGCACTCCATGGGCAGGCAGCAAGAGTTTTCTGGATCTGGGAGTCAATCTGGGGGCCTCGGAGTGTTTGAGGGGAAGGTGGGAGTGTCCTGTGGGACCAGGATGGGATTTGAGGGCTCCTGGAGGGGCTGGGACGGGTGTATACTGCGGGCATCGTCTAGGATTGATGGGGGTAATCAGTGAGCTGACTGTTTCATAATCATCCAAATTTTAACATACAATATGATTATTAGAATAAAAAGCAAAAAGGTAATATCAACAAAACAGTAACAGGGTGAAGCTCTTGGTTGAAGACTGATTTCTTCTTTTTCTCCAGTGATTTTAATTCTTTTTCGTCTGGGTTTTAATCCCATCTTTGGCATTTTGCTGCCAACATTTTGTCCCCATATCCATTGGAAATTGTATTAACTGTTGATGAGAACAAAGTGGAATCCCAAGGTATGTGATATATTGATAGGATTTCACTGGTTGGCTTTTAATTTGTCCAGGTTTATCGCCATAACGCTTCTGCTCTTTAACCACTTGAATCAGAATGAATTGAGTTGTTTTCTGGGTCGGGTTCTCTTTTTGAGTCCAAGGTTTTTTAGTGGATTCAGTATCAGGCACAGAGGAAATTGAGGGAGGTAAAGAATAATCTTCCCTTTGTTCATTATCACAGGGATCACTCAGTCTATTTTCATTAATGTGAGGAAAGCTGGGAGACTCTAGAAACATCAGTTGAACTTCGAATTCTCCTTGTTTCTTTCTCTCCTGAGACTTAGAATCAGGGTTCTCTGTGGTTTCCCAAGTCTCAATGCCAGGGTAAGACACTGGTTTATGAAGTTGCCTGACCAAACCAGGAGCCTGCTTTTTTAGCAACAGTTTTCTCTCTGCACTCTGGCGCAACAAGACTTTGAAGGTGGTCAACCTCAGTTTGAAGCAGCTCATTTTTAGCAACAAGTTTATCCGATTTTTCTCCTGTTTCCCTCTCAAAGGCTAACGATGACTTCAGCACCACATTTTCTGATTTCAAAACAGTAGATTCAACAACAGAAATCCATTCATGACTTCCCTGTCAGCACTCCATCCAAATGTCTGTGCTCTCACTTTGACCTGAGAGAAACCTCAGGCAGGTGGAAAAGGGCAGATAAAGGAAAAACAGATGGGTCCAGCAGAAGTGATGCTGCTTCTGTCAAAAGCAGAGCAGAGACCGAAAGCACTTTAGGAAGTTGCTTACAGAAGCACTTGTGCATTCCAAGTTACAGCTCAGGAGTCTCAGTGACTTGTCCAACATGAGAGTTTCTTTTCCATTTCTCAACCCCCAGATTCCTCAGGAGCAGGAAACTGGAAACACTGACTGAGAAAAGCTCCATTCCTTCCTAATAATTGTGCTTTGCCCTTCCCATTTGACAGTGCTCTTGGAAGTGTGCTGCTGTGATCTGGATCTGTGAGCAGCCCTGACC
>NW_021938285.1:0-22021 GCF_001715985.3 Manacus vitellinus
CTGAATCGTGCTTATAGCCCGAGAGGGGTTTACTGGGCACCACTGCGTTCCTGGAATGGGGTAAACCCGCGATAGTTAGATCGCGCCTTGAGACAGATTCTGACTAACCCTAACCCTAACCCCAACCCTAATCCCTAACCCTTACCCTAACCCTAACCTTAACCCTAACCCGAACCCTAACCCTAACCCTAACCCTAACCCTAACCCTAACCCTAACCGTAACCCTAAACCGTAACCCCAACCCTAACCCTTACCCTAACCCTAACCCTAACCCTAACCCTAGTAGCTTGCAGTCTCTTTTTTAAAGTTAGGGTTAGGTAACAGGGTTTGCGCATAGTTTGCAGTCACTTTTTTAAGGTTAGGGTTAGGGAAGACGGTTTGCGCATAACTTGCAGTCTCGTTTTTAGGGTTAGGCTTAGGGAAAAGGGTTTGCGCATAGCTTGCATTCTCACTTTTAAGGTTAGGGTTAGGGAAAAAGGTTTGCGCATAGCTTTCAGTCTCTTGGTTAGGGTTAGGGAACAGGGTTTGCGCATAGCTTCCAGTCTCTCTTTTAATGTTGGGGTTAGGGGACAGTGCTCTATAGAAGCAGAGTACATACTGGACGGCGGTGGGTATTCTGCCAGACACGCAACAGAACAGCAACAGCAAAAGCAGAGACCCAAGAGAAAAAGCAAAAGATTCTGACAGCGGTGGGCAGTGAATCGGGCTTATAGCCTGAGAGGGGCTTATTGGGCACCGCTGCGTGTCCGGAATGGGCTAAAACCGCGATTGTTAGATCGCGCACTGAGACAAATTCTTCCTAACCCTAACCCTTACCCATAACCCTAACCCTAACCCTAACCGTAACCCTAACCCTGTCTTTTGCTAACCCTAAACCTAACCCTAACCCTAACTTTGGCTAACTCTAACTCTAACCCTAAATTTCCTAACCCTAACCCTAACCCTTTCTAACCCTAACCCTAACTCAAAACCTAACCCTAACCCTAACCCTAACCCTAACCCTGAAGCCTAACCCTAACCCTAACCCTAAACCCTAACACTAACCCTAACCCTAACCCTAACCCTAACCCTAACCCTAAATCTAACCTTAGTAGCTTGCAGTCTCTTTTTTTAGGTGAGGGGTCGGGAAAAGGGTTTGCGCGTAGCTTGCAGGTTTTTTTTAGGGTTAGGGAAAAGGGTTTGCACATAGCTTGCAGTTACGGTGTGGACCAATCAGCACTGACTCCGCCCAGTAGGCAAAGCCAGTGACGCGGACCAATCAGCACTGACTCCACCTCTTGACTCCACCCAGTGGGCGGGGCCAGTGCTCTATAGAAGTAGAGTACATACCGGATGGCAGTGGGTATTCTACCAGACACCCAACAGAACAGCAACAACAATGGCAGAGACCCAAGAGAAAAAGCAAAAGATTCTGACAGCGGTGGGCAGTGAATCGGGCTTATAGCCCCAGAGGGGCTTATTGGGCACCGCTGCGTGTCTGGAATGGGCTAAACCCGCGATTGTTAGATCGCGCATTGAGACCGATTCTGCCTAACCCTAATCCTAACCCTAACACTAAACCCTAACCCAAACCCACACCCCAACCTTAACCCCCAAACCGTAAACCCTAAAACCTAAACCCTAACCCTTGCTAACCTTAACCCTAACCCTAACCCTGACATCTCATAGCAGAGGGAGGGAGGGGCCTGATTCCTCATCAGATATATCAACAGTCAAAAGCCTGTAAGCTCAGCTCTTGCCTTTTCAGGGCTTCACACCGTCAGCACTGGAGGGAGGGAGGGGCCCGACTGCTCATCAGAGGTATCATGCAAGTCAAAAGCCTGAAAAGTCTCCTAGAATGCATAAATCATTAACCATTTCAGTCTCTGACAATTGGTCCACACAGTAACTGCAAGCTATGCCCAAAGCCTGTTTCCTAACCTTAGAAGAGAGACTGCAACCCTCGAGATGTTGGAGGCTCGAGGCAAGGTCCGTGACACTAATCATGGCTATAACTCATAACTTCTTGGAGTATGGGGACTTCCCTCCTTCACCCCCGGCAGATCAAGGCCACCACTTCAACTGACAGACATGGAAGCATCACTGGACCCTGTGGGCGGTGACTATATACATCTGTCCACTCTCAGCTTTTCTTTCTCTTACTCTCCCTTGCTCTTATCCTGCCTTTCTCTCCCCTATGCATTTTCTTTCCCCCCCCCAAAGGTTATCTCTGTGTGTAGCAGTACCTTCGGATACATGTCCAGAATAAAGACAAGTGCCAAAAAGTACTCAAGCACACAAAATATCTTTTATTACAGTGAGAATAATAATACTAGTAATAAACTTAGCAAGAGGAATTAAAAACTAAAAAAGGATACAAAGTAACTATCTTATCGGGTGGCATTAAGACAAATACTACGAACAGTATTTAATACAGTATTAACTAGAGAAAAGGGATACCAAAAAAAAAAAAGGATATTAGTAAAAGGGGAAACTAAAGGAAAAATAGTATAAATATAAAAGGAGAATTAAAGGAACACTAAAAGGATATTTAAAAAGTTTGTTCTCTCAGTTGCTTCCTATCAAAAAACTGTGCTTACCCACACAGACAGGCCAGGGCTGTCAGGATCTGCAGCAGCTGGTCGGTACCCATGCTTAGCGGGCGTCCCCGCGGAGCAACACAGTCTCGGTGGTAGGATGAGTATCGCTCAACTCAGCAGCTCCGACACCCCATTTTTATCAGTTCCACATTACACTACGTAGGGCCAGTACGCAGTATAAGGTGATGCCTGAATGGCAGCCAAACACCGCCTGATCATTACCTCATGGCAGCAGTCTGCGCATGCCCTACTTGTAGGGCAAGGGGCGAGCGACCCCTGCCCACATAATCTTCCTCCCATCATCATCTTTCTCACCCCTATGGATGACCTCTACCATTGTGTTTCAAGGGTAGATGTCTCTATCTTGCAATATGTAGCAAAACCAAGGAAGAACTCAGCTCTGATAATAGGGGATATCAGACTGACTTGCTAAAAAGCACAATGGACCTTACAATTAGCTTGTACCATGAAGTTACATTGTACCATACTCTAGCTGGTTTCACATCCTAATATGATTCCGTTCTCACGCCTCTATGCTCCATTGATCATCTAATTCAAAAGTAACCCCCTTACATACCACCGCGTGATCAATGGTAGCAAGAGGGTGATAATGAACTACTCAAATTTGCAACGCATTTAGCCTGGTGTTTATCATTCGATGTACACATGTTAGTATACAGGGAATCATACACAATATGCATGTTATTACACATCCAACTATTGACAAGCCTATTAACGCTTTTCGTAACCAGGACCATCCCCATTTCCAATCACCGAAGAGGTTCCATTCATCATGAACATGTAATTGTTGAGTAAGGGCTTTTAATTTCTGGATGCTAGCATGAACAGATTCAGAATGATCACTTAAATTCATGCAGCACATGCCCTCAAAATCTTGACAGCCATGTCCCTGGGCTAACAACAAAAAAAAAAATCAATAGCAGCTCTATTTTGTAAACTTGCATGTCTAACAGAGTCTCCATCTGTGAGCAATGCACTCAAAGCAGCAGAAGTAGCATTAGCTTCTTTAGCCAACCAGCATCCTAGTTTATTTAGAGAAGCCAAAGCATGAGCAGTCCCTATCTGAGATATTACACTAGCAGTTATTCTTTCAGCCTTATTCCAAAACTCTACATCAGAGTTACAGTCTGGAATAAATCGCCGTGTGCTACGTCTGCGTCTTCTTAGTTTAGGCAAGGTTACGCTGCGAGGATGAAAAAAGGTTAATCGTCCAAAGGTACAAGGGCCTCCTACAGCCTTTCCCGGAATACCTTTCCATGCTCTTTGTCCACAAATGAGAAACAGATCATTTGGGAGACCTATCACATCGGATCCAGGAATAAATCGTTTTTGCAGAGTCTCATTGCACCAAGCTGATGCGTTCTGGTAAATATCTCTAAGAAAAAATGTCAACTCCTGGATATGTGCAGTTTGCTAACACGGTCTCATTATATAGAGTTCCCCACCAGTAGTTATCAATGGGTACTCCAACCAGACAGGTGCGAAAAGGACTCGTGGGAGTTACCATGGACACACATATCACGTCCATCTTCGTCACGTTGGCCAGGGTGGTCCACACATTGACATCTAAAACAGAAGTCAGCAAAGAAGCAAAGTATAGCTGATATCTTTCTGGAAGGTACAGTTGGGTCTGGAAAAGGCCCTGCTGCTCTGCACCCTCAGGGGAGAAACCAGCTCCTGGGGGCTGTTGGATTCCATCCCACCGCGTGGTCCATGGTTGGACCATGACACTGGTGAATGACTCAAACAGTGTATTGATGAAGTGTCATTTCTAAAAATGTAAACAACATAACAACTGAGTAACAGTGAAAATACAGACAATAATATAATCATCATAATATAATCCTCCCCAGTGAGGAGATCTAAGTGGATTACAGTGGTCATTTACTTGGAGTCAACAGTACTTGAGATAATCTTTTCCTGGTTGGCAGACCTAGTTTCCAAGTTTGGACAGGTGAACAGGTGTGTCCAATCGTATGGACCCGGACAACACAATGAATCTCAGGAATTTCTGCAAAATATAAAGTCTAGTACAACAGAACTTCTCATTTCAGAATTTTATAGTCTGGATTCATCTTTAACTCCTTCCCTTACTAATGAATCCCCAAGCTAAACTAATCTCCACAATAAGCTTACTCCTAGGAACCTCAATCACAATTTCGAGTAACCACTGAATAATAGCATGAGTCGGCTTAGAAATTAACACTTTAGCTATTCTTCCATTAATCTCTAAAAGCCACCATTCACAAGCTATTGAAGCCTCTGCTAAATACTTTCTAACTCAAGCAGCCGCATCTACGCTACTTTTATTCTCCAGCATGACCAATGCATGATTCTCTAGCCAATGGGACATCACCCAACTAACCCACCCCATATCATGTATACTACTAACTATTGCAATTTCAATTAAACTAGGCTTAGTCCCATTTCATTTCTGATTTCTGGAAGTTCTTCAAGGCTCAACTATAACAACATGCCTCCTACTAGCCACAGTCATAAAATTTCCACCAACCACACTATTCTACCTAACATCCCCCTCACTCAACCCAGCTCTCCTATCTTCGATAGCTATTGCTTCCGCAGCCCTAGGTGGCTGAATAGGACTTAACCAAACCCAAACTTGCAAAATTTTAGCTTTCTCATCTATCGCACACCTAGGATGAATAACTATTATTCTCAACTATAACCCCAATCTGACTTTAATTACGTTCTATCTATATACTGTAACAACTTCCGCCATCTTCTTCATCCTTAACACAACCAATACCCTAAAACTATCCACTGTTATATCCACATGAACCAAAATTCCATCACTAACCACAATCCTTATGCTCACTCTCCTCTCCCTTGCAGGTCTTCCTCCCCTAACGGGATTCCTACCCAAATGGTTAATTATTCAAGAGCTCACAAAACAAGAACTAACAGTATTAGCCACAGCTATTACCCTACTCTCTTTACTTGGACTTTTCTTCTACCTACGACTGGCCTACTGTGCAACCATCACACTACCCCCAAACTTCACCAACTACATAAAACAATGACAAACTAACAAACCAACTAACACCCTAACCACAACCTTTACCTCCTTATCAATTATACTCCTACCACTATCTCCCATAGTACTCGCAATCCCTTAGAAACTTAGGTTATTTAAACTGAAGGCCTTCAAAGCCTTAAACAAGGGCTAATCCCTCTTAGTTTCTGTTAAGGTACACAGGATACTAACCTGCATCTCCTGAATGCAACTCAGATGCTTTAATTAAGCTAGAACCTCCCCCTAGACAGATGGGCTTTGATCTCATAAAATTTTAGTTAACAGCTAAATGCCCCAACCAACAGGCTTCTGTCTACTAGATCCCGGCGCATGTTTAATGCACATCAGTGAGCTTGCAACTCAACATGAACTTCACTACAGAATCGATAAGAAGAGGAATCAAACCTCTGTAAAAAGGACTACAGCCTAAGGCTTCTACACTCAGCCATCTTACCTATGACTTTCATCAACCGTTGACTATTTTCCACTAACCACAAAGATATCGGCACACTTTACCTTATTTTTGGCGCATGAGCTGGTATAATCGGCACAGCCCTTAGTCTCCTCATTTGAGCAGAACTAGGACAGCCAGGCACCCTTTTAGGCGATGACCAAATTTACAATGTAATCGTCACCACACATGCCTTCGTTATAATTTTCTTTATAGTAATGCCTATTATAATCGGAGGGTTTGGTAACTGATTAGTACCACTAATAATTGGTGCTCCCGACATAGCATTTCCACGAATAAATAACATGAGCTTCTGATTACTTCCTCCATCCTTCCTACTTCTCCTAGCATCTTCTACAGTAGAAGCCAGAGTCGGAACAGGATGAACAGTATACCCACCCCTAGCCGGAAATCTAGCCCACGCCGGTGCATCAGTAGACCTTGCCATCTTCTCCCTTCACCTGGCAGGTGTCTCATCCATCCTTGGGGCAATCAACTTTATCACCACAGCAATCAATATAAAACCACCTGCTCTCTCACAATACCAAACCCCTCTATTCGTTTGATCCGTCCTAATTACTGCAGTTCTACTTCTCCTCTCCCTACCAGTCCTCGCTCCTGGCATTACAATGCTTCTAACAGATCGAAACCTAAACACTACATTCTTTGACCCCGCAGGAGGCGGAGACCCAATTTTATATCAACACTTATTCTGATTTTTTGGTCATCCAGAAGTCTACATCCTTATCCTACCAGGATTCGGAATTATTTCCCATGTTGTAGCCTACTACGCCGGTAAAAAAGAACCCTTTGGCTACATAGGCATAGTCTGAGCCATATTATCCATTGGTTTCTTGGGCTTTATCGTATGAGCTCACCACATATTTACAGTTGGAATGGACGTAGATACCCGAGCTTAATTCACATCCGCCACCATAATTATTGCAATCCCCACTGGCATTAAAGTCTTCAGCTGACTAGCAACCCTACACGGTGGAACAATCAAATGAGCCCCGCCCATACTATGAGCCCTAGGCTTTATTTTCCTCTTCACCATTGGTGGACTAACAGGCATCGTTCTTGCCAACTCCTCCCTAGACATCGCCCTGCACGACACCTACTACGTAGTTGCACATTTCCACTATGTATTATCTATGGGGGCAGTATTCGCCATTTTAGCTGGCTTCACACATTGATTCCCACTGTTCACTGTCTACACCCTTCATTCTACATGAGCTAAAGCCCACTTTGGAGTAATATTCTTTGGGCTCAACCTAACATTCTTCCCACAACATTTCCTAGGCCTAGCTGGTATACCACGACGATACTCAGACTACCCAGATGCTTATACCCTATGAAACACCCTATCCTCCATCGGCTCCCTCATCTCCATAGTAGCTGTAATTATACTAATGTTCATTATCTGAGAAGCCTTCGCATCCAAACAGAAAGGAGTGCAACCAGAACTTACCTCCACAAACATTGAATGAATTCACGGCTGCCCTCCTCCCTACCATACCTTTGAAGAACCAGCTTTTGTCCAAGTACAAGAAAGGAAGGAATCGAACCCTCTTAAGCTGGTTTCAAGCCAACCGCATCAAACCACTCATGCTTCTTTCTTATGGGTTGTTAGTAAAATCATTACATAGCCTTGTCAAGACTAAATCACAGGTGAAAACCCAGTACATCCAATTCCAACTCCATGGCCAACCACTCTCAATTTGGTTTTCAAGACGCTTCATCCCCTATTATAGAAGAACTTATTGAATTTCACGACCACACCCTAATAGTCGCACTAGCCATTTGTAGCCTAGTCCTGTATTTACTAACTCTTATACTTATAGAAAAACTATCCTCCAACACCATCGACGCACAAGAAGTAGAACTTGTCTGAACAATCTTACCTGCCATTGTCCTAATTATACTAGCCCTCCCATCCCTTCAAATCCTCTACATGATAGACGAAATCG
Source organism: Manacus vitellinus (assembly GCF_001715985.3). NCBI lineage: Eukaryota > Metazoa > Chordata > Aves > Passeriformes > Pipridae > Manacus > Manacus vitellinus. The sequence continues at coordinate 8,056 of NW_021938285.1, forward strand.
ATGAGCCTGACCTCACCCTCAAAGCTATTGGCCACCAATGATACTGATCCTACGAATATACAGACTTTAAAGATTTATCTTTTGACTCTTACATACTACCAACTATGGATCTACCACTCGGTCATTTCCACCTCCTAGAAGTTGATAACTGCATCGTCATTCCAATAGAATCCCTGATTCGAATTATTGTTACCGCTGATGATGTTCTCCACTCCTGAGCTGTTCCTAGCCTTGGTGTAAAAACCGATGCAATTCCAGGACGACTGAACCAAACTTCCTTTATCACAACCCGTCCTGGAATCTTCTATGGTCAGTGCTCAGAAATCTGTGGAGCCAACCACAGCTTCATACCTATCGTAGTAGAATCAGCCCCTCTAACACACTTCGAAAACTGATCTTCACTTCTAACATCCTAATCATTAAGAAGCTATGAACCAGCACTAGCCTTTTAAGCTAGAGAAAGAGGATTATTCACCCTCCTTAATGACACGCCCCAACTAAACCCCGCACCTTGACTTTTTATCATACTAACTTCATGATTCACTTTTTCTCTTATCCTTCAACCTAAACTCTTACTATTTACCCCAACTAACTCACCCTCCAACAAAACACTACTCACTATAAAAACCCATTCCTGAAACTGACCATGAACCTAAGCTTCTTTGATCAATTCATAAGCCCAACCCTCCTCGGAATCCCCCTTATCCTCATCTCGCTGTTATTCCCAACCCTATTACTTCCTTCTCCTGGCAATCGATGAATTACAAATCGTCTTTCAACTCTTCAACTCTGATTTCTCCATTTAATCACAAAACAACTAATAACCCCATTAAACAAAAAAGGCCATAAATGAGCCCTAATCCTATCATCACTCATAATTATACTTCTAACAATTAACCTATTAGGCCTCCTACCTTACACATTCACACCTACTACCCAACTATCAATAAACCTAGCCCTCGCCTTCCCTCTATGACTTGCCACCCTGCTAACAGGCCTACGAAACCAACCTTCAGCTTCCCTTGGACACCTCCTACCAGAAGGCACCCCAACACCTCTAATTCCTGCCCTCATCATAATTGAAACAACAAGCCTTCTCATTCGCCCTTTAGCCTTAGGAGTTCGCCTCACAGCCAACCTCACAGCAGGACACCTGCTCATCCAACTCATTTCAACAGCCACTACCGTCCTCCTTCCCATTATACCTACCGTGTCCCTTCTAACTAGAACAATTCTACTCCTCTTAACAATTCTAGAAGTGGCCGTAGCAATAATCCAAGCGTATGTCTTTGTACTTCTTCCAAGCCTTTACTTACAAGAAAACATTTAACCCTTAATGACACACCAAGCCCACTCATTTCACATAGGAGACCCAAGCCCTTGACCCATTTTTGGAGCAGCAACCACCCTCCTCACTACCTCTGGGTTAGCCATATGATTTCACCACAACTCTATCCAACTCTTACTCCTAGGCCTACTCTCTATAATCCTAGCGATACTCCAATGATGACGTGACATCGTACGAGAAAGCACATTCCAAGGCCACCATACCCCTACAGTCCAAAAGGGCTTACGTTACGGAATAATTCTATTTATTACATCCAAAGCATTCTTCTTCCTAGGATTCTTCTGAGCATTCTTCCACTCCAGCTTAGTCCCCACTCCAGAACTCGGAGGACAATGACCTCCTATAGGAATCAAACCTCTAAATCCAATAGAAGTCCCCCTACTAAACACTGCTATCCTCCTAGCCTCAGGAGTCACTGTTACATGAGCACATCACAGCATTACAGAGGGCAATCGGAACCAAGCTACCCAAGCCCTACTTATAACCATCCTATTAGGATTCTACTTTACAGCACTTCAAGCAATAGAATATTATGAAGCTCCATTCTCAATTGCCAACGGAGTCTATGGATCAACCTTTTTCGTCGCCACAGGATTTCATGGTCTCCACGTAATCATTGGATCCTCCTTCCTCTTGATTTGCCTCCTCCGCCTCGTAAAATTCCACTTCACATCCAACCACCACTTTGGCTTTGAAGCAGCGGCCTGATACTGACATTTTGTTGACATTATCTGACTGTTCCTCTACATAACAATCTATTGATGAGGATCTTGCCCTTCTAGTATATTAATTACAATTGACTTCCAATCTCTAAAATCTGGATCAAAACCAGAGAAAGGCAATTAACATCATCCTCTTTGTATTCACAATTTCTCTACCACTATGTATTATCTTAACTTCACTAAACCTTTGATTAGCTCAAATAAATCCAGATTCAGAAAAATTATCCCCATACGAATGTGGCTTTGACCCACTGGGCTCTGCCCACCTCCCATTTTCAATCCGATTCTTCCTTGTCGCAATCTTATTCCTCTTGTTTGACCTAGAAATTGCCCTCCTACGGCCCCTCCCATGGGCTACTCAACTCCTCTCCCCCTCACTACCCTAACATGAACCTCCACAGTCATTCTCCTCCTCGCACTAGGGCTAATTTATGAATGAATTCAAGGGGGCCTAGAATGAGCAGAATAACTTCAGAAAGTTAGTCTAGCAAAGACAGTTGATTTCGGCTCAACAAACCACAGTCCTACCCCGTGACTTTCTCAATGACCTTTCTGCATTTAAGCTTCTACTCTGCCTTCACCCTAAGTAGTCTAGGACTAGCCTTTCACCGAATACACCTAATTTCTGCCCTGCTATGCTTAGAAAGTATAATACTATCAATATACATTGCCCTCTCCATATGACCTATTCAAACCCAAACAACATCCCCCACCTTAATGACCATTCTTATGCTAGCATTCTCAGCCTGTGAAGCAGGCGCCGGTCTAGCAGTCCTAGTAGCTTCCACCCGAACTCACGGATCGGATCATTTACACAATCTAAACCTTCTACAATGTTAAAAATTATTCTCCCTACAATCATATTACTCCCCATAACCCTCCGATCTCCTCCAAAATTCCTATGACTCAATGTCACCTCGCACAGCCTCTTAATTGCAACCGCTAGCTTACAATGACTTCCTTCAACCTATTACCCTAGCAAAAACCTATCACCATGACTTGGAACTGATCAAATTTCATCCCCCTTATTAGTTCTATCTTGTTGACTTCTACCTCTTATAATCCTGGTAAGCCAAAATCACCTTCAACAAGAACCTCCCACACAAAAATATATTTTTACCATAACCATAATCCTCACCCAACCATTCATTATCTTGCCCTTCTCAGCCTTAGAACTGATATTATTTTATATCGCATTCGAAGCTACCCTAATCCCTACCCTAATTCTAATCACACAATGGGGTAGCCAACCAGAACGTTTAAGTGCTGGAATCTACCTCTTATTTTAGACACTAATTAGTTCTCTTCCCCTATTAGTAGTGATCCTCTATCTTCACACTCAAACAGGAACTATACACATCACTATAATAAAACTTTCACACTCATCTCTTACAAACTCCTGAACAGGCCTCATATCAAGTCTAACCCTATTGCTCGCTTTCATAGTGAAAGCTCCCCTTTACGGACTACACCTATGACTCCCAAAAGCCCACGTAGAGGCACCAATCGCAGGATCCATACTCCTAGCTGCGCTCCTCCTCAAACTTGGGGGATACGGCATTATGCGTACCTCAATAATTACAAACTCCCTATTAGACTACCTCTACTACCCATTTTTAACCCTAGCCTTATGAGGGGCACTAATGACAAGCTCCATCTGCCTACGCCAAATCGACCTCAAGTCACTAATCGCCTACTCCTCAGTAAGTCACATAGGTCTAGTCATTGCCGCAACAATAATCCAAACCCACTGATCCTTTTCAGGGGCCATAATCCTAATGATTTCACATGGACTCACCTCTTCCATACTATTTTGCCCAGCTAATACAAACTAGGAACGCATACATAGTCGTACTCTCCTTCTAACACGAGGTCTACAACCCCTTTTACCTCTAACAGGAATCTGATGGCTCCTAGCCAACCTAACAAACATAGTCCTTCCTCCTACCACTAACCTGATAGCTGAATTAACTATCATAATTGCACTCTTCAACTGATCTACCTTCACCATTATCCTAACCGGAGCCACAACTCTACTAACTGCAGCCTATACCCTCTACATACTCCTTATAACCCAACGAGGTCCAACTCCAACCTATATTACAACCACCCAAAATTCAAATACACGAGAACATCTCCTTATAACACTTCATATCCTACCCTCCCTCCTCATCCTAAAACCAGAGCTAATCTCAGGAATTCCCACATGCAAGCAATGTTTTAAACCAAACATTAGACTGTGATCCTAACAATAGAAGTTAAACTCTTCTTGCCTGCCGAGGGGAGGTTTAACCAACAAGAACTGCTAACTCTTGCATCTGAGCCTAAGACCTCAGCCCCCTTACTTTTAAAGGATAATAGCAATCCATTGGTCTTAGGAGCCATTCATCTTGGTGCAAGTCCAAGTAAAAGTAATGGACTTCCCATTAATCCTCAACACCTCCATATTCTTGACCCTGGCTACCCTCTCTATACCCATCCTACTCCCCCTCCTATCCAAAAACTATCTAAACTCTCCAACAACCATCATACACACTGTTAAAACTTCCTTCATAGTTAGTTTAATTCCCATAATCATCTCCATCTACTTAAATATGGAAAATACCACTTTCTATTGAGAATGAAAATTTATTGCGAACTTCAAAATCCCTTTTAGCCTTAAAATAGACCAATACTCCTTAACGTTTTTTCCTATTGCACTATTCGTAACATGATCTATTCTTCAATTTACAACATGATATATAGCCTCAGAACCCCACACCACAAAATTCTCTCTTTACCTTCTAATCTTTCTCATTGCAATACTCATCCTAATCATCGCTAATAACATATTCCTCTTATTTATCGGCTGAGAGGGAGTCGGAATTATATCCTTTCTCCTGATTGGATGGTGACACGGTCGAGCAGAAGCCAACACCGCTGCACTTCAAGCCGTACTTTACAACCGTATTGGGGATATTGGACTAATCCTCTGCATGGCATGACTGGCATCCTCAATAAACACTTGAGAAATTCAACAGCAATCCTCCCCAAACCAAATATCCCTTCTCCCTCTCTTAGGGCTCATCCTAGCCGCCACAGGTAAATCCACCCAATTTGGCCTGCATCCATGACTCCCAGCAGCTATAGAAGGGCCAACCCCTGTATCTGCCCTACTCCATTCCAGCACAATAGTAGTTGCCGGAATCTTTCTACTTATTCGCACTCACCACATATTATGTAACAACCAAATTGCCCTATGTGCCTTTGTATAGGTGCCCTATCCACCCTATTTGCCGCTACATGCGCTCTTACCCAAAACGACATCAAAAAAATTATTGCTTTCTCTACATCCCGCCAACTAGGACTAATAATAGTCACTATTGGCCTAAATCTACCTCAACTAGCCTTCCTACACATCTCTACACATGCATTCTTTAAAGTCATACTCTTCCTTTGCTCTGGGTCTATCATTCACAGCCTTAACGGTGAACAAGACATTCGAAAAATAGGAGGATTACAGAAACTACTCCCTACAACTACCTCATGCCTGACAATCGGAAATTTAGCTCTCATAGGAACACCATTTTTAGCAGGCTTTTTACTCAAAAGATCTCATTATCCAAAGTCTTAACACCTCCTATCTAAACACCTGAGCACTCCTCCTAACCCTCGTAGCTACAGCTTTTACTGCAACTTACAGCCTATGTATAGCCCTACTAGTACAAACTGACTACACCCGGATTCCCTCCATTACTCCCATCAATGAAAACAACCCAACAGTCACAAACCCAATTACTCGTCTGGCTCTCGGAAGTATTATAGCTGGTCTATTAATTACCTCTTATATCTCCCCTACAAAAACCCCTCCTATAACCATACCACTGGTCACAAAAACCACTGCTATCATTATTACAACATTAGGCATCATCCTGGCATTAGAACTATCAAAACTCACACATACCTTCTCTGCCCCCAAACAAAATATCACTATAAACTTCTCCAGCACTCTAGGATATTTTAACCCCCTTATACACCTCCTCAGCTCTACTAAACTCCTAAACAACGGCCAGAACATTGCATCCCATTTAATCGACCTATTCTGATATAAAAAAATAGGCCCAGAAGGACTAGCGACCCTTCAACTCAAAGTATCCAAAATCTCAACTACTCTACACTCCGGACTAATCAAAACCTATCTAGGATCCTTCGCTCTATCTATCTTAATTATAATCTTATTTACACAGAACTAAGAATTAATGGCCCCTAACTTACGAAAACATCACCCCCTTCTAAAAATAATCAACAATTCTTTAATTGACCTCCCAACACCACCAAACATTTCCGCCTGATGAAACTTTGGATCTCTTCTTGGCATCTGCCTAACAATCCAAATCACCACTGGTCTCCTACTAGCAATACACTATACAGCGGATATCACCCTGGCATTCACGTCCGTCCCCCAGACATGCCGAAATGTTCAATTCGGCTGACTAATCCAAAACCTCCATGCAAACGGCGCCTCCTTCTTCTTCATATGCATTTACCTACACATTGGACGAGGATTCTACTATGGTTCCTACCTATATAAAGAAACCTGAAACACAGGAGTATTCTCCTCTTAACTCTAATAGCAACTGCCTTCGTAGGATATGTCCTCCCATGAGGCCAAATATCATTCTGAGGCGCTACAGTAATTACTAACCTATTCTCAGCAATTCCTTACTTTGGCCAAACACTTGTAGAATGAGCTTGAGGAGGATTCTCAGTTGACAACCCTACACTTACCCGGTTCTTTGCCCTCCACTTCCTCCTCCCATTCTTAATTGCAGGTCTCACCCTCATCCACTTAACTTTCTTACACGAAACAGGCTCAAACAACCCCCTAGGTATTTATTCAGACTGCGACAAAATCCCATTCCACCCCTATTTCTCAATAAAAGATATTCTAGGCCTTTTGTTCCTCCTCATTCCTCTAATAACACTTGCCATATTCTCACCCAACCTCTTAGGAGATCCAGAAAATTTTACACCTGCAAACCCATTAGTAACACCTCCCCACATTAAACCTGAGTGGTACTTCCTATTTGCATATGCCATCCTACGATCAATCCCCAACAAATTAGGAGGAGTCCTAGCCCTAGCCGCCTCCGTCTTAATTCTATTTCTAACCCCATTCCTCCACATGTCAAAGCAACGAACTATAACCTTCCGACCTCTCTCCCAACTTCTATTCTGAATCCTAGTAACAAATCTTTTAATCCTTACATGAATCGGTAGCCAACCAGTCGAACATCCATTTATTATCATCGGACAACTCGCCTCAACTACCTACTTCACAATCATTCTCATCTTATTCCCCATTACTAGTCTCCTAGAAAATAAGATACTCAACCTCTAACCACTCTAATAGTTTATAAAAAACGTTGGTCTTGTAAACCAAAGACTGAAGGCCGCCCCCTTCTTAGAGTTTTCCAAAAAATATCCAAGCACCCCCCAACTTTCCAATCAACACGTACATCAAGGGGAGGGCCCCTCCCCTCCCCCCATACCCTACGGTATGTATTACTTTGCATAGCATCCTCCACCACATTAGACATAACATGCATGTAGGAAAATCTGACATACTGTTATTGCAAAAACCATCCAAATTTCCATACTATCTCCCATACAATCCAAAACTTGTCATTCACAGATCTAGGCACATTCCCACACAAGGACCTAACATGTCATGTTCTAGGAATAATCCCGTCAAACAAACTAAAACCTAAGGTTGCTAATTTTCGCATAAAATCCTTCTCAATACGAGGAACGTCACAGAACCTAAAATCCATGGTCCATGGACCACTCACCAGTTAACCTTGCTCTATGTACCAACCAAGAAGTGCTGGGTTATTTATTAGTCATACTCCTAACGAGAAACCAGCAACCCGGCGTTAGTAATGTTTATCATGTCCAGCTTCAGGTGTATTCTTTCCCTTTCCACCAATAACCCACTCTCATAACTTGCCGCCTCTGGTTCCTCAGTCAGGGCCATAACTTGCTTAATTTTCCTAAACTTGCGCTCCGTTACTAATGGTTGGGGATGCTCGGCCAACCTGGACCTCGTGATCGCGGCATTTTCTCTCTTCTAAACTTTTGGGTTTTTTTTGGGGGGTAGATCTCAATAAGCCCTTCAGAGTGCTCCACCAGGGGGCTCCCATATATGGTTGACATGTACCCCTTATGGTCGGCGAGCGGTTTTCTCACTTTCGCGTGAAAATTAATGATATGGTTTCAAGTGTTATTCGGTCTCATACTGTTGCACTGATGCACTGTCACGTGCTGTTGGTTTGGTTTTTCCATTACGTCTCTCATCAAGTTGCAATTTAATTAATGCACGCCAGACATATTTTTTGTCGTCAATTTCACAAAAAATTACAAAAATTTTGTCATTTTTTGCAATGATCTAGGGACTTTCCCTCTATTCATCATTAATTTTTGTTTTTAAATTTTTTAACAAAAATTTCAAATTTTACAAACTTTCCATTCCCCTAATTTTCCAATTAAGACATTTGCATCATCAATTTGTTAAATTTTTTTAACACACTTTAATCTACCCCATCATTTCCTTTCATCATTCGTTTGTTCATTTGTTGGTTTACACTTTAATCTACCCCATCATTTCCTTTAATCATTCATTTGTTCATTTGTTTGTTTACACTTTAATCCACCCCATCATTTCCTTTCATCATTCATTTCTTCATTTGTTTGTTTACACTTTAATCTACCCCATCATTTCCTTTCATCAGTCATTTGTTCATTTGTTTGTTTACACTTTAATCTACCCCATCATTTCCTTTCATCATTCATTTCTTCATTTGTTTGTTTACACTTTAATCTACCCCATCATTTCCTTTCATCATTCAATTCTTCATGTTTGTTTACACTTTAATCTACCCCATCATTTCCTTTCATCATTCATTTCTTCATTTGTTTGTTTACACTTTAATCTACCCCATCATTTCCTTTCATCAGTCATTTGTTCATTTGTTTGTTTACACTTTAATCTACCCCATCATTTCCTTTCATCATTCATTTGTTCATTTGTTTGTTTACACTTTAATCTACCCCATCATTTCCTTTCACCCTCTTACCTCCCCAATTAATCGCCCCCACTACTCTAACTAATATTCCACCCACATACACCTTTAACAGTTGGTCCCAAACTTTTTTACAACCCTTCAGAAAAAAAGGAGTCAAACCTTTATCACCAACTCCCAAAGCTGGCATTTTCATTAAACTATTCTCTGAACCACACCTCCTTAAACCGCCCGAATTGCCCCACCAGACAACCCTCGTACAAGTTCTAGCACAACAAACAACGTCAGCAACAGACCCCAGCCCGCAATTAAAAATTGTCCCACCCCCCAAGAATAAAACATAGTCGCTCCCTCAAAATCCAACCGAATAGATAAAACACCCCCACTATCCACCGTGTTTATCCCTAACCATTCTAACTCAGATAGCCCTATAATAAACACCCCACCCCCCAACACTAAAACTAACCCAGCACCATACCCAACAACCTGCCAGTCCCCTCAGGTCTCAGGAAATGGATCTGCTGCCAATGAAACCGAATACACAAAACCCACTAACGTCCCACCTAAATATACCAGAAATAACACTAGTGATACAAAAGACACCCCCAAACTCATTAACCATCCACACCCTACAATACACGCCAACACTAACCCCACTACTGCATAGTATGGAGAAGGATTGGAAGCAACTGCTAGTCCTCCCAAAATAAAACTAACACTTAAAAATAGTATAAAGTACGTCATAACAATTCCTGTTTGGCCTCTATCCAAGACCTTTGGCCTGAAAAACCATCGTTGTAATTTCAACGACAAGAACATAAAACCTTAACAAACCCGCCCACAACACTACAATCCTGCCCCTTTCTACTCTTCTAACTTCTCAACAACACATTTTTGTTATCCACTAGAACTACTTCTCCAACCACTAAACAAATCCTAAATCAATAGCAACTATTACTACAACTAAAACAAGCCCCAATAATAATCACTATGCCTATAACAGCCTTAGTCCTTGTAGCTTACAATAAAGCATAACACTGAAGATGTTAAGACGGCTATTACACATACCCAAGGACAAAAAAGACTTAGTCCTAACCTTACAGTTAGTTCTTGCCAAATATATACATGCAAGTATCCGCATCCCAGTGAAAATGCCCTCAGCACCTTAAAAAGACAGCAGGAGCAGGCATCAGGCACACCACTCCAATTGTAACCCAAAACGCCTTGCCTAGCCACACCCCCACGGGTTTTCATCAGTAATTAATATTAAGCAATAAGTGTAAACTTGACTTATTTAAAGCAACTTACCAGGGTTGGTAAATCTTGTGCCAGCCACCGCGGTCACACAAGAAACCCAAATTAACTTTATACGGCGTAAAGAGTGGTTTTCCACTATCACTACAACTAAGACTGAAATGTAACCAAGCTGTTATAAGCACAAGATACATCTAACATTCCCATAGAAATGATCTTAGCTTCATGATCAACAAAACTCCACGAAAGCCAGGACACAAACTGGGATTAGATACCCCACTATGCCTGGCCCTAAATCCTGATGCTTTCACCACTTAAGCATCTGCCTGAGAACTACAAGCACAAACACTGAAAACTCTAAGGACTTGGCGGTGCTCCAAACCCACCTAGAGGAGCCTGTTCTATAACCGATAACCCACGATACACCCAACCATCCCTTGCCAAATCAGCCCATATACCGCCGTCGTCAGCCCACCCCTAAACTGAGGGTTTAACAGTGGGCACAACAGCAACATCCCACTAATAAGACAGGTCAAGGTATAGCTCATGAGATGGTAGAAATGGGTTACATTTTCTAGCATAGAATACCTCACGACAAGGAGTGTGAAATCACTCCTAAAAGGCGGATTTAGCAGTAAAGCAGGATAATAATGCCTCCTTTAAGTTGGCTCTGAAGCACGTACATACCGCCCGTCACCCTCCTCACAAGCTATGATTAATTTTATTTATAATAAACCCCTAAGCTAGAGATGAGGCAAGTCGTAACAAGGTAAGTGTACCAGAAGGTGTACTTAGTCTACCAAGACATAGCTATAACTAAAGCATTCAGCTTACACCTGAAAGATATCTGTTCCATATCAGATCGCCCTGAAGCCTAACTCTAGCTCTTCTACCAGATTACATAGAAACTAAGTTAATACTACCCATTAAATCAAAACATTCTCTCACTCAACCTAGTATAGGCCATAGAAAGGTAAACTCAAGACGCAATAGAGATCATGTACCGTAAGGGAAGAATGAAATAGTAATGACAAACCAAGCAATAAATAGCAAAGACCAACCCTTGTACCTTTTGCATCATGATTTAGCGAGAAATTATCCAAGCAAAACGCCAATTTAAACTTGCTTCCCCGAAACCCAAGCGAGCTACTTACGAGCAGCTATCTACTGAGCAAACCCGTCTCTGTTGCAAAAGAGTGGGAAGACTCGTTAGTAGTGGTGAAAAACCAATCGAACTGGGTGATAGCTGGTTGCCTATGAAATGAATCTTAGTTCCCTCTTAATTCACCTCCCAGGACTACACTCAACCCACATGAAGCAAATTAAGGGCTATTTAAAGGAGGTACAGCTCCTTTAAAAAAGAATACACTCTCCCCTAGCGGATAAATTTAATTACAGCTTAATTGTGGGCCTTCAAGCAGCCACCATTAAAGAATGCGTCAAAGCTCCTCACCTAAAAAAATCTAAACTTCCTCATGACTCCCTCTTCCCCAATAGGCCAACTTATATTAAATAAGAGAATTTATGCTAAATAAGTAACTAGGGATCCCCTCTATGGCACAAGCTTACATTACAACATTATTAACAATCCACAGGATATTTTTTAATCTTAACAAGACGTTATACCCAAAACTCTGTTAACCCACCTATGGAGCGCCCCCAAAGACGATTAAAATCTGTAAAAGGAACTAGGCAAATCCAAGGTCCAACTGTTTACCAAAAACATAGCCTTTAGCAAACCAAGTATTAAAGGTGAAACCTGCCCAGTGACAATTCGTTCAACGGCTGCAGTATCCTAACCGTGCAAAGGTAGCGCAATCAATTGTCCCATAAATCGGGACTTGTATGAATGGCTTAACGAGGTCTTAGCTGTCTCCTACAGATAATCAGTGAAATTGATCTTCCCGTGCAAAAGCAGGAATAAACCCATAAGACAAGAAGACCCTGTGGAACTTTAAAATCTGCTACCACTCCCATAAACAATACTCACCCACAGGGCCTACTCCCCCGGGATTTTGCTGGTGTGCATTTTTTGGTTGGGGCGACCTTGGAGACAAACTTAACCTCCAAATATCAGACAATCCATCTTAACCAAGAACTACCCATCAACGTGCTAATAGTAACCAGACCCAATATAATTGATTAATGAACCTAGCTACCCCAGGGATAACAGCGCAATCTCCTTCAAGAGCCCACATCGACAAGGAGGTTTACGACCTCGATGTTGGATCAGGACATCCTAGTGGTGCAACCGCTACCAAGGGTTCGTTTGTTCAACGATTAACCGTCCTACGTGATCTGAGTTCAGACCGGAGTAATCCAGGTCGGTTTCTATCTATGTTACAACTCCTTCTAGTACGAAAGGATCGAAGAAGTAAGGCCTATGCCACAAGCATGTCTTCGCACCCAGTAATGAACCCAACTAAGAGCTCCACCATAACCCCCTCCTAGAAAAGGACCGCTAGCGTGGCAGAGCTTGGCAAATGCAGAAGGCTTAAGCCCTTTACCCAGAGGTTCAAATCCTCTCCCTAGCTCCAACACAAACCACATGACAATTCACTTAACCCTCACTTACTTTATTATATCAATATCCTATGCTCTCTCCATCCTCATCGCCGTAGCATTTCTTACCCTAGTTGAACGTAAGATTCTAAGTTATATGCAAGCCCGAAAAGGGCCTAATATTGTAGGACCATTTGGCCTCTTACAACCTATTGCTATGGAGTAAAGCTATTCATTAAAGAACCAATTCGTCCATCAACTTCATCCCCTTACTTATTTATATCTACTCCTATCTTAGCCCTTCTCCTAGCAATTACAATCTGAACACCACTTCCCCTACCCTTTCCCCTTACTGACCTAAACCTTGGCATACTCTTCCTTCTAGCTCTATCTAGCTTGACAGTCTACTCAATTCTATGATCAGGGTGAGCCTCTAACTCAAAATATGCCTTAATCGGCGCCCTCCGAGCAGTCGCACAAACTATCTCTTACGAACTTACCCTAACCATTATTCTCCTATCCGTAATTATCCTTAGTGGTAACTACACCCTCAATACCCTAGCTACAACTCAAGAACCTCTCTACCTCATTTTCTCCTCCTGACCCCTGGCAATAATATGATATATCTCCACTCTTGCCGAAACAAACCGCGCTCCATTTGACCTGACAGAAGGAGAATCTGAACTAGTCTCAGGGTTCAACGTAGAATATGCTGCAGGGCCATTTGCCTTGTTTTTTCTTGCCGAATATGCTAATATTATACTAATAAATGCACTCACAACCATTCTATTCCTAAACCCCAGCTCACTTAATCTCCCTCAAGAACTCATTCCCCCTACTTTAGCTACAAAGCCCCTCCTCCTTTCCGCAGGATTCTTATGAATCCGCGCCTCTTACCCTCGATTCCGATATGATCAACTCATACATTTGCTTTGAAAAAACTTCTTACCCCTAACATTAGTCTTATGCCTATGGCATACCAGCCTTCCTATCTCCTATGCAGGCCTACCCGCCGACTTAAGACACTCAAGGAAATGTGCCTGAATCCAAAAGGGTTACTATGATAAAGTAAACATAGA
>NW_021938286.1:0-25163 GCF_001715985.3 Manacus vitellinus
AAGCTGATGCGTTCTGGTATATATCTCTAAGAAAAAATGTCAACTCCTGGATATGTGCAGTTTGCTAACACGGTCTCATTATATAGAGTTCCCCACCAGTAGTTATCAATGGGTATTCCAACCAGACAGGTGCGAAAAGGACTCGTGGGAGTTACCATGGACACACATATCATGTCCATCTTCGTCACGTTGGCGAGGGTGGTCCACACATTGACATCTAAAACAGAAGTCAGCAAAGAAGCAAAGTATAGCTGATATCTTTCTGGAAGGTACAGTTGGGTCTGGAAAAGGCCCTGCTGCTCTGCACCCTCAGGGGAGAAACCAGCTCCTGGGGGCTGTTGGATTCCATCCCACCGCGTGGTCCATGGTTGGACCATGACACTGGTGAATGACTCAAACAGTGTATTGATGAAGTGTCATTTCTAAAAATGTAAACAACATAACAACTGAGTAACAGTGAAAATACAGACAATAATATAATCATGTCTATCCCCAGTGAGGAGATCTAAGTGGATTACAGTGATCATTTACTTGGAGTCAACAGTACTTGAGATAATCTTTTCCCGGTTGGCAGACCTAGTTTCCAAGTTTGGACAGGTGAACAGGTGTGTCCAATCGTATGGACTCGGACAACGCAATGAATCTCAGGAATTTCTGCAAAATATAAAGTCTAGTACAACAGAACTTCTCATTTCAGAATTTTATAGTCTGGATTCATCTTTAACTCCTTCCCTTACTAATGAATCCCCAAGCTAAACTAATCTCCACAATAAGCTTACTCCTAGAACCTCAATCACAATTTCGAGTAACCACTGAATAATAGCATGGGTCGGCTTAGAAATTAACACTTTAGCTATTCTTCCATTAATCTCTAAAAGCCACCATCCACGAGCCATTGAAGCCCCTACTAAATACTTTCTAACTCAAGCAGCCGCATCTACACTACTTCTATTCTCCAGCATGACCAATGCATGATTCTCTGGCCAATGGGACATCACCCAACTAACCCACCCCATATCATGTATACTACTAACTATTGCAATTTCAATTAAACTAGGCTTAGTCCCATTTCATTTCTGATTTCCAGAAGTTCTTCAAGGCTCAACTATAACAACATGCCTCCTACTAGCCACAGTCATAAAATTTCCACCAACCACACTATTCTACCTAACATCCCCCTCACTCAACCCAACTCTCCTATCTTCGATAGCTATTGCTTCCGCAGCCCTAGGTGGCTGAATAGGACTTAACCAAACCCAAACTCGCAAAATTTTAGCTTTCTCATCTATCGCACACCTAGGATGAATAACTATTATTCTCAACTATAACCCCAATCTGACTTTAATTACATTCTATCTATATACTGTAACAACTTCCGCCGTCTTCTTCATCCTTAACACAACCAATACCCTAAAACTATCCACTGTTATATCCACATGAACCAAAATTCCATCACTAACCACAATCCTTATGCTCACTCTCCTCTCCCTTGCAGGTCTTCCTCCCCTAACGGGATTCCTACCCAAATGGTTAATTATTCAAGAGCTCACAAAACAAGAACTAACAGTAGTAGCCACAGCTATTACCCTACTCTCTTTACTTGGACTTTTCTTCTACCTACGACTGGCCTACTGCGCAACCATCACACTACCCCCAAACTTCACTAACTACATAAAACAATGACAAACTAACAAACCAACTAACACCCTAACCACAACCTTTACCTCCTTATCAATTATACTCCTACCACTATCTCCCATAGTACTCGCAATCCCTTAGAAACTTAGGTTATTTAAACCAAAGGCCTTCAAAGCCTTAAACAAGGGCTAATCCCTCTTAGTTTCTGTTAAGGTACACAGGATACTAACCTGCATCTCCTGAATGCAACTCAGATGCTTTAATTAAGCTAGAACCTCCCCCTAGACAGATGGGCTTTCATCCCATAAAATTTTAGTTAACAGCTAAATGCCCCAACCAACAGGCTTCTGTCTACTAGATCCCGGCGCATGTTTAATGCACGTCAATGAGCTTGCAACTCAACAGGAACTTCACTACAGAATCGATAAGAAGAGGAATCAAACCTCTGTAAAAAGGACTACAGCCTAACGCTTCTACACTCAGTCATCTTACCTATGACTTTCATCAACCGTTGACTATTTTCCACTAACCACAAAGATATCGGCACACTTTACCTTATTTTTGGCGCATGAGCTGGTATAATCAGCACAACCCTTAGTCTCCTCATTCGAGCAGAACTAGGACAGCCAGGCACCCTTTTAGGCGATGACCAAATTTACAATGTAATCGTCACCGCACATGCCTCCGTTATAATTTTCTTTATAGTAATGCCTATTATAATCGGAGGGTTTGGTAACTGATTAGTACCATTAATAATTGGTGCCCCCGACATAGCATTTCCACGAATAAATAACATGAGCTTCTGACTACTTCCTCCATCCTTCCTACTTCTTCTAGCATCTTCTACAGTAGAAGCCGGGGCCGGAACAGGATGAACAGTATACCCACCCCTAGCCGGAAATCTAGCCCACGCCGGTGCATCAGTAGACCTTGCCATCTTCTCCCTTCACCTGGCAGGTGTCTCATCCATCCTTGGGGCAATCAACTTTATCACCACAGCAATCAATATAAAACCACCTGCTGTCTCACAATACCAAACCCCTCTATTCGTTTGATCTGTCCTAATTACTGCAGTTCTACTTCTCCTCTCCCTACCAGTCCTCGCTGCTGGCATTACAATGCTTCTAACAGATTGAAACCTAAACACTACATTCTTTGACCCCGCAGGAGGCGGAGACCCAATTTTATATCAACGCTTATTCTGATTTTTTGGCCATCCAGAAGTCTACATCCTTATCCTACCAGGATTCGGAATTATTTCCCATGTTGTAGCCTACTACGCCGGTAAAAAAAGAACCCTTTGGCTACATAGGCATAGTCTGAGCCATATTATCCATTGGTTTCTTGGGCTTTATCGTATGAGCTCACCACATATTTACAGTTGGAATGGACGTAGATACCCGAGCTTACTTCACATCCGCCACCATAATTATTGCAATCCCCACTGGCATTAAAGTCTTCAGCTGACTAGCAACCCTACATGGTGGAACAATCAAATGAGACCCGCCCATACTATGAGCCCTAGGCTTTATTTTCCTCTTCACCATTGGTGGACTAACAGGCATCGTTCTTGCCAACTCCTCCCTAGACATCGCCCTGCACGACACCTCCTACGTAGTTGCACATTTCCACTATGTATTATCTATGGGGGCAGTATTCGCCATTTTAGCTGGCTTCACACATTGATTCCCACTGTTCACTGGCTATACCCTTCATTCTACATGAGCTAAAGCCCACTTTGGAGTAATATTCTTTGGGCTCAACCTAACATTCTTCCCACAACATTTCCTAGGCCTAGCTGGTATACCACGACGATACTCAGACTACCCAGATGCTTACACCCTATGAAACCCCCTATCCTCCATCGGCTCCCTCATCTCCATAGTAGCTGTAATTATACTAATGTTCATTATCTGAGAAGCCTTCGCATCCAAACGGAAAGTAGTGCAACCAGAACTTACCTCCACAAACATCGAATGAATTCACGGTTGCCCTCCTCCCTACCATACCTTTGAAGAACCAGCTTTTGTCCAAGTACAAGAAAGGAAGGAATCGAACCCTCATAAGCTGGTTTCAAGCCAACCGCATCAAGCCACTCATGCTTCTTTCTTATGGGTTGTTAGTAAAATCATTACATAGTCTTGTCAAGACTAAATCACAGGTGAAAACCCAGTACATCCCATCCCAACTCCATGGCCAACCACTCTCAATTTGGTTTTCAAGACGCTTCATCCCCTATTATAGAAGAACTTATTGAATTTCACGACCACGCCCTAATAGTCGCACTAGCCATTTGTAGCCTAGTCCTGTATTTACTAGCTCTTATAGAAAAACTATCCTCCAACACCGTCGACGCACAAGAAGTACAACTTGTCTGAACAACCTTACCTGCCATTGTCCTAATTATACTAGCCCTCCCATCCCTTCAAATCCTCTACATGATAGACGAAATCGATGAGCCTGACCTCACCCTCAAAGCTATTGGCCACCAATGATACTGATCCTATGAATATACAGACTTTAAAGATTTATCTTTTGACTCTTACATACTACCAACTATGGATCTACCACTCGGTCATTTCCGCCTCCTAGAAGTTGATAACCGCATCGTCATTCCAATAGAATCCCCGATTCGAATTATTGTTACAGCTGAAGACGTTCTCCACTCCTGAGCTGTTCCTAGCCTTGGTGTAAAAACCGATGCAATTCCAGGACGACTGAACCAAACTTCCTTTATCACAACCTGTCCTGGAATCTTCTACGGTCAGTGCTCAGAAATCTGTGGAGCCAACCACAGCTTCATACCTATCGTAGTAGAATCAGCCCCGCTAACACACTTCGAAAACTGATCTTCACTTCTAACATCCTAATCATTAAGAAGCTATGAACCAGCACTAGTCTTTTAAGCTAGAGAAAGAGGATTATTCACCCTCCTTAATGACATGCCCCAACTAAACCCCGCACCTTGACTTTTTATCATACTAACTTCATGGTTCACTTTTTCTCTTATCCTTCAACCTAAACTCTTACTATTTACCCCAACTAACTCACCCTCCAACAAAACACTACCCACTGTAAAAACCCATTCCTGAAACTGACCATGAACCTAAGCTTCTTTGATCAATTCATAAGCCCAACCCTCCTCGGAATCCCCCTTATCCTCATCTCGCTGTTATTCGCAACCCTATTACTTCCTTCTCCTGGCAATCGATGAGTTACAAATCGTCTTTCAACTCTTCAACTCTGATTTCTCCATTTAATCACAAAACAGCTAATAACCCCATTAAACAAAAAAGGCCATAAATGAGCCCTAATCCTATCATCACTCATAATTATACTTCTAACAATTAACCTATTAGGCCTCCTACCTTACACATTCACACCTACTACCCAACTATCAATAAACCTAGCCCTCGCCTTCCCTCTATGACTTGCCACCCTGCTAACAGGCCTACGAAACCAACCTTCAGCTTCCCTTGGACACCTCCTACCAGAAGGCACCCCAACACCTCTAATTCCTGCCCTCATCATAATTGAAACAACAAGCCTTCTCATTCGCCCTTTAGCCTTAGGAGTTCGCCTCACAGCCAACCTCACAGCAGGACACTTACTCATCCAACTCATTTCAACAGCCACTACCGTCCTCCTTCCCATTATACCTACCGTGTCCCTTCTAACTATAACAATTCTACTCCTCTTAACAATTCTAGAAGTGGCCTTGGCAATAATCCAAGCGTATGTCTTTGTACTTCTTCTAAGCCTTTACTTACAAGAAAACATTTAACCCTTAATGACACACCAAGCCCACTCATTTCACATAGTAGACCCAAGCCCTTGACTCATTTTTGGAGCAGCAGCCGCCCTCCTCACTACCTCTGGGTTAGCCATATGATTTCACCACAACTCTATCCAACTCTTACTCCTAGACCTACTCTCTATAATCCTAGTGATACTCCAATGATGACGTGACATCGTACGAGAAAGCACATTCCAAGGCCACCATACCCCTACAGTCCAAAAGGGCTTACGTTACGGAATAATTTTATTTATTACATCCGAAGTATTCTTCTTCCTAGGATTCTTCTGAGCATTCTTCCACTCCAGCTTAGTCTCCACTCCAGAACTCGGAGGACAATGACCTCCTATAGGAATCAAACCTCTCAATCCAATAGAAGTCCCCCTACTAAACACTGCTATCCTCCTAGCCTCAGGAGTCACTGTCACATGAGCACATCACAGCATTACAGAGGGCAATCGGAACCAAGCTACCCAAGCCCTACTTATAACCGTCCTATTAGGATTCTACTTTACAGCACTTCAAGCAATAGAATATTATGAAGCTCCATTCTCAATTGCCGACGGAGTCTATGGATCAACCTTTTTTCGTCGCCACAGGATTTCATGGTCTCCACGTAATCATTGGATCCTCCTTCCTCTTGATTTGCCTCCTCCGCCTCGTAAAATTCCACTTCACATCCAACCACCACTTTGGCTTTGAAGCAGCGGCCTGATACTGACATTTTGTTGACATTATCTGACTGTTCCTCTACATAACAATCTATTGATGAGGATCTTGCCCTTCTAGTATATTAATTACAATTGACTTCCAATCTCTCAAATCTGGATCAAAACCAGAGAAAGGCAATTAACATCATCCTCTTTATATTCACAATTTCCCTATCACTATGTATTAACCTAACTTCACTAGACCTTTGATTAGCTCAAATAAATCCAGATTCAGAAAAATTATCCCCATACGAATGTGGCTTTGACCCACTGGGCTCTGCCCGCCTCCCATTTTCAATCCGATTCTTCCTTGTTGCAATCTTATTCCTCTTGTTCGACCTAGAAATTGCCCTCCTACTGCCCCTCCCATGGGCTACTCAACTCCTCTCCCCCCTCACTACCTTAACATGAACCTCCACAGTCATTCTCCTCCTCGCACTAGGGCTAATTTATGAATGAATTCAAGGGGGCTTAGAATGAGCAGAATAACTTCAGAAAGTTAGTCTAGCAAAGACAGTTGATTTCGGCTCAACAAACCACAGTCCTACCCCGTGACTTTCTCAATGACCTTTCTGCATTTAAGCTTCTACTCTGCCTTCACCCTAAGTAGTCTAGGACTAGCCTTTCACCGAATACACCTAATTTCTGCCCTGCTATGCTTTGAAAGTATAATACTATCAATATACATTGCCCTCTCCATATGACCTATTCAAACCCAAACAACATCCCCCACCTTAATGCCCATTCTTATGTTAGCATTCTCAACCTGTGAAGCAGGCGCCGGTCTAGCAGTCCTAGTAGCTTCCACCCGAACTCACGGATCGGATCATTTACACAATCTAAACCTTCTACAATGTTAAAAATTATTCTCCCCACAGTCATATTACTCCCCATGACCCTCTTATCTCCTCCAAAATTCCTATGACTCAATGTCACCTCGCACAGCCTCTTAATTGCAACCGCTAGCTTACAATGACTTCCTTCAACCTATTACCCTAGCAAAAACCTATCACCATGACTTGGAACTGATCAAATTTCATCCCCCTTATTAGTTCTATCTTGTTGACTTCTACCTCTTATAATCCTGGCAAGCCAAAATCACCTTCAACAAGAACCTCCCACACGAAAATATATTTTTACCATAACCATAATCCTCACCCAACCATTCATTATCTTGGTCTTCTCAGCCTTAGAACTGATATTATTTTATATCGCATTCGAAGCTACCCTAATCCCTACCCTAATTCTAATCACACGATGGGGTAGCCAACCAGAACGTTTAAGTGCTGGAATCTACCTCTTATTTTAGACACTAATTAGTTCTCTTCCCCTATTAGTAGTGATCCTCTATCTTCACACTCAAACAGGAACTATACACATCACTATAATAAAACTTTCACACTCATCTCTTACAAACTCCTGAACAGGCCTCATATCAAGTCTAGCCCTATTGCTCGCTTTCATAGTGAAAGCTCCCCTTTACGGACTACACCTGTGACTCCCAAAAGCCCACGCAGAGGCACCAATCGCAGGATCCATACTCCTAGCTGCGCTCCTCCTCAAACTTGGGGGATACGGCATTATGCGTACCTCAATAATTACAAACTCCCTATTAGACTACCTCTGCTCCCCATTTTTAACCCTAGCCTTATGAGGGGCACTAATGACAAGCTCCATCTGCCTACGCCAAATCGACCTTAAGTCATTAATCGCCTACTCCTCAGTAAGCCGCATAGGTCTAGTCATTGCCGCAACAATAATCCAAACCCACTGATCCTTTTCAGGGGCCATAATCCTAATGATTTCACATGGACTCACCTCTTCCATACTATTTTGCCTAGCTAATACAAACTATGAACGCATACATAGTCGTACTCTCCTTCTAACACGAGGCCTACAACCCCTTTTACCTCTAACAGGAATCTGATGGCTCCTGGCCAACCTAACAAACATAGCCCTTCCTCCTACCACTAACCTGATAGCTGAATTAACTATCATAATTGCACTCTTCAACTGATCCACCTTCACCATTATCCTAACCGGAGCCGCAACTCTACTAACTGCAGCCTATACCCTCTACATACTCCTTATAACCCAACGAGGTCCAACTCCAACCTATATTACAACCACCCAAAATTCAAATACACGAGAACATCTCCTTATAACACTTCATATCCTACCCTCCCTCCTCATCCTAAAACCAGAGCTAATCTCAGGAATTCCCACATGCAAGCATAGTTTTAAACCAAACATTAGACTGTGATCCTAAAAATAGAAGTTAAACTCTTCTTGCCTGCCAAGGGGAGGTTTAACCAACAAGAACTGCTAACTCTTGCATCTGAACCTAAGACCTCAGCCCCCTTACTTTTAAAGGATAATAGCAATCCACTGGTCTTAGGAACCATTCATCTTGGGTGCAAGTCCAAGTAAAAGTAATGGACTTCCCATTAATCCTCAACACCTCTATATTCTGGACCCTGGCTACCCTCTCTATACCCATCCTACTCCCCCTCCTATCCAAAAGCTATCTAAACTCTCCAACAACCATCATACACACTGTTAAAACTTCCTTCATAGTTAGTTTAATTCCCATAATCCTCTCCATCTACTTAAATATGGAAAATACCACTTTCTATTGAGAATGAAAATTTATTGCGAACTTCAAAATCCCTTTTAGCCTTAAAATAGACCAATACTCCTTAACGTTTTTTCCTATTGTACTATTCGTAACATGATCTATTCTTCAATTTACAACATGATATCTAGCCTCAGAACCCCACACCACAAAATTCTCTCTTTACCTTCTAATCTTTCTCATTGCAATACTCATCTTAATCACCGCTAATAACATATTCCTCTTATTTATCGGCTGAGAGGGAGTCGGAATTATATCCTTCCTCCTGATTGGATGGGGACACGGTCGAGCAGAAGCCAACACCGCTGCACTTCAAGCCGTACTTTACAACCGTATTGGGGATATTGGACTAATCCTCTGCATAGCATGACTAGCATCCTCAATAAACTTGAGAAATTCAACAGCAATCCTCCCCAAACCAAATATCCCTTCTCCCTCTCTTAGGGCTCATCCTAGCCGCCACAGGTAAATCCGTCCAATTTGGCCTGCATCCATGACTCCCAGCAGCTATAGAAGGACCAACCCCTGTATCTGCCCTACTCCATTCCAGCACAATAGTAGTTGCCGGAATCTTTCCACTTATTCGCACTCACCACATATTATGTAACAACCAAATTGCCCTAACTATGTGCCTTTGTATAGGTGCCCTATCCACCCTATTTGCCGCTACATGCGCTCTTACCCAAAACGACATCAAAAAAATTATTGCTTTCTCTACATCCAGCCAACTAGGACTAATAATAGTCACTATTGGCCTAAATCTACCTCAACTAGCCCTCCTACACATCTCTACGCATGCATTCTTTAAAGCCATACTCTTCCTTTGCTCTGGGTCTATCATTCACAGCCTTAACGGTGAACAAGACATTCGAAAAATAGGAGGATTACAGAAACTACACCCTACAACTACCTCATGCCTGACAATCGGAAATTTAACTCTCATAGGAACACCATTTTAGCAGGGTTTTACTCAAAAGATCTCATTATCGAAAGTCTTAACACCTCCTATCTAAACACCTGAGCACTCCTCCTAACCCTCGTAGCTACAGCTTTTACTGCAACTTACAGCCTACGTATAGCCCTACTAGTACAAACTGACTACACCCGGATTCCCTCCATTACTCCCATCAATGAAAACAACCCAGCAGTCACAAACCCAATTACTCGTCTCGCTCTCGGAAGTATTATAGCTGGTCTATTAATTACCTCTTATATCTCCCCTACAAAAACCCCTCCTATAACCATACCACTGGTCACAAAAACCACTGCTATCATTATTACAACATTAGGTATCATTCTGGCATTAGAACTATCAAAACTCACACATACCTTCTCTGCCCCCAAACAAAATATCACTATTATCTTCTCCAGCACTCTAGGATATTTTAACCCCCTTATACACCGCCTCAGCTCTACTAAACTCCTAAACAACGGCCAGAACATTGCATCCCATTTAATCGACCTATCCTGATATAAAAAAATAGGCCCAGAAGGACTAGCGACCCTTCAACTCAAAGTATCCAAAATCTCAACTACTCTACACTCCGGACTAATCAAAACCTATCTAGGATCCTTCGCTCTATCTATCTTAATTATAATCTTATTTACACAGAACTAAGAATTAATGGTCCCTAACTTACGAAAACATCACCCCCTTCTAAAAATAATCAACAATTCTTTAATTGACCTCCCAACACCACCAAACATTTCCGCCTGATGAAACTTTGGATCTCTTCTTGGCATCTGCCTAACAATCCAAATCACCACTGACCTCCTACTAGCAATACATTATACAGCGGATATCACCCTGGCATTCACGTCCGTCGCCCATACATGCCGAAATGTTCAATTCGGCTGACTAATCCGAAACCACCAAGCAAACGGCGCCTCCTTCTTCTTCATATGCATTTACCTACACATTGGACGAGGATTCTACTATGGTTCCTACCTATATAAAGAAACCTGAAACACAGGAGTTATTCTCCTCTTAACTCTAATAGCAACTGCCTTCATAGGATATGCCCTCCCATGAGGCCAAATATCATTCTGAGGCGCTACAGTAATTACTAACCTATTCTCAGCAATTCCTTACATTGGCCAAACGCTTGTAGAATGAGCTTGAGGAGGATTCTCAGTTGACAACCCTACACTTACCCGGTTCTTTGCCCTCCACTTCCTCCTCCCATTCTTAATTGCAGGTCTCACCCTCATCCACTTAACTTTCTTACACAAAACAGGCTCAAACAACCCCCTAGGTATTTATTCAGACTGCGACAAAATCCCATTCCACCCCTACTTCTCAATAAAAGATATTCTAGGCCTTTTGTTCCTCCTCATTCCTCTAATAACACTTGCCATATTCTCACCCAACCTTTTAGGAGATCCAGAAAATTTTACACCTGCAAACCCATTAGTAACACCTCCCCACATTAAACCTGAGTGGTACTTCCTATTTGCATATGCCATCCTACGATCAATCCTCAACAAATTAGGAGGAGTCCTAGCCCTAGCCGCCTCCGTCTTAATTCTATTTCTAGCCCCATTCCTCCACATGTCAAAGCAACGAACTATAACCTTCCGACCTCTCTCCCAACTTCTATTCTGAATCCTAGTAACAAATCTTTTAATCCTTACATGAATCGGTAGCCAACCAGTCGAACATCCATTTATTATCATCGGACAACTCGCCTCAACTACCTACTTCACAATCATTCTCATCTTAGTCCCCATTACTAGTCTCCTAGAAAATAAGATACTCAACCTCTAACCACTCTAATAGTTTATAAAAAACATTGGTCTTGTAAACCAAAGACTGAAGGCCGCCCCCTTCTTAGAGTTTTCCAAAAAAATATCCAAGCACCCCCCAACTTTCCAATCAACACGTACATCAAGGGGAGGGCCCCCCCTCCCCCCATACCCTACGGTATGTATTACTTTGCATAGCATCCTCCACCACATTAGACATAACATGCATGTAGGAAAATCTGACATACTATTATTGCAAAAACCATCCAAATTTCCATACTATCTCCCATACAATCCAAAACTTGTCATTCACAGATCTAGGCACATTCCCACACAAGGACATAACATGTCATGTTCTAGGAATAATCCCGCCAAACGAACTAAAACCTAAAACTGCTAATTTTCGCATAAAATCCTTCTCAATACGAGGAACGTCACAGAACCTAAAATCCATGGTCCATGGACCACTCACCACTTAACCTTGCTCTATGTACCAACCAAGAAGTGCTGGGTTATTTATTAGTCGTACTCCTCACGAGAAACCAGCAACCCGGCGTTAGTAATGTTTATCATGTCCAGCTTCAGGTGTATTCTTTCCCTCTCCACCAATAACCCACTCTCATAACTTGCTCTTTGTTGCCTCTGGTTCCTCGGTCAGGGCCATAACTTGCTTAATTTTCCTAAACTTGCGCTCCGTTACTAATGGTTGGGGATGTTTGGCCAACCTGGACCTCGTGATCGCGGCATTTTCTCTCTTCTAAACTTTTGGGGGTTTTTTTTGGGGTAGATCTCAATAAGCCCTTCAGAGTGCTCCGCCAGGGGGCTCCCATATATGGTTGACATGTACCCCTTATGGTCGGCGAGCGGTTTTCTCACTTTCACGTGAAAATTAATGATATGGTTTCAAGTGTTATTCAGTCTCATACTGTTGCACTGATGCACTGTCACGTGCTGTTGGCTTGGTTTTTCCATTACTCTCTCATCAAGTTGCAATTTAATTAATGTACGCCAGACATATTTTTTGTCGTCAATGTCACAAAAAATTACAAAAATTTTGTCATTTTTTGCAATGATCTAGGGACTTTCCCTCTATTCATCATTAATTTTTGTTTTTAAATTTTTTAACAAAAATTTCAAATTTTACAAACTTTCCATTCCCCGAATTTTCCAATTAAGACATTTGCATCATCAATTTGTTAAATTTTTTTAACACACTTTAATCTACCCCATCATTTCCTTTCATCATTCATTTGTTCATTTGTTTGTTTACACTTTAATCTACCCAATCATTTCCTTTCATCATTCATTTGTTCATTTGTTTGTTCACACTTTAATCTACCCCATCATTTCCTTTCATCATTCATTTGTTCATTTGTTTGTTTACACTTTAATCTACCCCATCATTTCCTTTCATCATTCATTTGTTCATTTTTTGTTTACACTTTAATCTACCCCATCATTTCCTTTCATCATTCATTTGTTCATTTCTTTGTTTACACTTTAATCTACCCCATCATTTCCTTTCATCATTCATTTGTTCATTTGTTTGTTTACACTTTAATCTACCCCATCATTTCCTTTCACCCTCTTACCTCCCCAATTAATCGCCCTCACTACTCTAACTAATATTCCACCCACACACACCTTTAACAGTTGCTCCCAAACTTTTTTCCAACCCTTCAGAAAAAAAGGAATCAAACCTTTATCACCAACTCCCAAAGCTGGCATTTTCATTAAACTATTCTCTCAACCACACCTCCTTAAACCGCCCGAATTGCCCCACGAGACAACCCTCGTACAAGTTCTAGCACAACAAACAACATCAGCAACAGACCCCAGCCCGCAATTAAAAATTGTCCCACCCCCCAAGAATAAAACATAGCCGCTCCCTCAAAATCCAACCGAATAGATAAAACACCCCCACTATCCACTGTGTTTATCCCCAACCACTCTAACTCAGATAGCCCTATAATAAACACCCCACCCCCCAACACTAAAACTAACCCAACACCATACCCAACAACCTGCCAGTCCCATCAGGTCTCAGGAAATGGATCTGCTGCCAATGAAACCGAATACACAAAAACCACTAACATCCCACCTAAATATACCAGAAATAACACTAGTGAGACAAAAGACACCCCCAAACTCATTAACCATCCACACCCTACAATAGACGCCAACACTAACCCCACTACTGCATAGTATGGAGAAGGATTGGAAGCAACTGCTAGTCCTCCCAAAATAAAACTAACACTTAAAAATAGTATAAAGTCCGTCATAACAATTCCTGCTTGGCCTCTATCCAAGACCTTTGGCCTGAAAAAACCATCGTTGTAATTTCAACTACAAGAACATAAAACCTTAACAAACCCGCCCACAACACTACAATCCTGCCCCTTTCTACTCTTCTAACTTCTCAACAACACATTTTTGTTATCCACTAGAACTACTTCTCCAACCACTAAACAAATCCTAAATCAATAGCAACTATTACTACAACTAAAACAAGCCCCAATAATAATCACTATGCCTATAACAGCCTTAGTCCTTGTAGCTTACAATAAAGCATAACACTGAAGATGTTAAGACGGCTATTACACATACCCAAGGACAAAAAAGACTTAGTCCTAACCTTACAGTTAGTTCTTGTCAAATATATACATGCAAGTATCCGCATCCCAGTGAAAATGCCCTCAGCACCTTAAAAAGACAGCAGGAGCAGGCATCAGGCACACCACTCCAATTGTAGCCCAAAATGCCTTGCCTAGCCACACCCCCACGGGTTTTCATCAGTAATTAATATTAAGCAATAAGTGTAAACTTGACTTAGTTAAAGCAACTTACCAGGGTTGGTAAATCTTGTGCCAGCCACCGCGGTCACACAAGAAACCCAAATTAACTTTATACAGCGTAAAGAGTGGTCTTTCATTATCACTTCAACTAAGACTGAAATGTAACCAAGCTGTTATAAGCACAAGATGCATCCAATACTCCCATAGAAATGATCTTAGCTTCATGATCAACAAAACTCCACAAAAGCCAGGACACAAACTGGGATTAGATACCCCACTATGCCTGGCCCTAAATCCCGATGCTTTCACCACTTAAGCATCCGCCTGAGAACTACGAGCACAAACACTGAAAACTCTAAGGACTTGGCGGTGCTCCAAACCCACCTAGAGGAACCTGTTCTATAACCGATAACCCACGATACACCCAACCATCCCTTGCCAAATCAGCCTATATACCGCCGTCGTCAGCCCACCCCTAAACTGAGGGTTTAACAGTGGGCACAACAGCAACATCCCACTAATAAGACAGGTCAAGGTATAGCTCATGAGATGGTAGAAATGGGCTACATTTTCTAGCATAGAATACCTCACGACAAGGAGTGTGAAATCACTCCTAAAAGGCGGATTTAGCAGTAAAGCAGGATAATAATGCCTCCTTTAAGCTGGCTCTGAAGCACGTACATACCGCCCGTCACCCTCCTCACAAGCTATGATTAATTTTATTTATAATAAACCCCTAAGCTAGAGATGAGGTAAGTCGTAACAAGGTAAGTGTACCGGAAGGTGCACTTAGTCTACCAAGACGTAGCTATAACCTGAAAGATATCTGTTCCATATCAGATCGCCTTGAAGCCTAACTCTAGCTCTTCTACCAGATTACATATAAACTAAGTTAATACTACCCATTAAATCAAAACATTATCTCACTCAACCTAGTATAGGCGATAGAAAGGTAAACTCAAGACGCAATAGAGATCATGTACCGTAAGGGAAGGATGAAATAGTAATGACAAACCAAGCAATAAATAGCAAAGACCAACCCTTGTACCTTTTGCATCATGATTTAGCGAGAACTACCCAAGCAAAACGCCAATTTAAGCTTGCTTCCCTGAAACCCAAGTGAGCTACTCACAAGCAGCTATCTACTGAGCAAACCCGTCTCTGTTGCAAAAGAGTGGGAAGACTCGTTAGTAGTGGTGAAAAGCCAATCGAGCTGGGTGATAGCTGGTTGCCTATGAAATGAATCTTAGTTCCCTCTTAATTCACCTCCCAGGACTACACTCAACCCACATGAAGTGAATTAAGGGCTATTTAAAGGAGGTACAGCTCCTTTAAAAAAGAATACACTCTCCCCTAGCGGATAAATTTAATTACAGCTTAATTGTGGCCCTTCAAGCAGCCACCATTAAAGAATGCGTCAAAGCTCCTCACCTAAAAAAATCTAAACTTCCTCA
This sequence comes from Manacus vitellinus, assembly GCF_001715985.3. Taxonomy (NCBI): domain Eukaryota; kingdom Metazoa; phylum Chordata; class Aves; order Passeriformes; family Pipridae; genus Manacus; species Manacus vitellinus. Next base: position 15,774 of record NW_021938286.1, read on the forward strand.
TGACTCCCTCTTCCCCAATAGGCCAACTTATATTAAATAAGAGAATTTATGCTAAATAAGTAACTAGGGATCCCCTCTATGGCACAAGCTTACATTACAACATTATTAACAATCCACAGGATATTTTTTAATCTTAACAAGACGTTATACCCAAAACTCTGTTAACCCACCTATGGAGCGCCCCCAAAGACGATTAAAATCTGTAAAAGGAACTAGGCAAATCCAAGGTCCAACTGTTTACCAAAAACATAGCCTTTAGCAAACCAAGTATTAAAGGTGAAACCTGCCCAGTGACAATTCGTTCAACGGCTGCAGTATCCTAACCGTGCAAAGGTAGCGCAATCAATTGTCCCATAAATCGGGACTTGTATGAATGGCTTAACGAGGTCTTAGCTGTCTCCTACAGATAATCAGTGAAATTGATCTTCCCGTGCAAAAGCAGGAATAACCCCATAAGACAAGAAGACCCTGTGGAACTTTAAAATCTACTACCACTCCCATAAACAATACTCACCCACAGGGCCTACTCCCCCGGGATTTTGCTGGTGTGCATTTTTGGGTTGGGGCGACCTTGGAGACAAACTTAACCTCCAAATATCAGACAATCCATCTTAACCAAGAACTACCCATCAACGTGCTAATATAACCAGACCCAATATAATTGAGTAATGAACCTAGCTACCCCAGGGATAACAGCGCAATCTCCTTCAAGAGCCCACATCGACAAGGAGGTTTACGACCTCGATGTTGAATCAGGACATCCTAGTGGTGCAACCGCTACCAAGGGTTCGTTTGTTCAACGATTAACAGTCCTACGTGATCTGAGTTCAGACCGCAGTAATCCAGGTCGGTTTCTATCTATGTTACAACTCCTTCTAGTACGAAAGGATCAAAGAAGTAAGGCCTATGCCACAAGCACGCCTTCGCACCCAGTAATGAACCCAACTAAATTACTAAGAGCTCCACCATAACCCCCTCCTAGAAAAGGACCGCTAGCGTGGCAGAGCTTGACAAATGCAGAAGGCTTAAGCCCTTTACCCAGAGGTTCAAATCCTCTCCCTAGCTCCAACACAAACCACATGACAATTCACTTAACCCTCACTTACTTTATTATATCAATATCCTATGCTCTCTCCATCCTCATCGCCGTAGCATTTCTTACCCTAGTTGAACGTAAGATTCTAAGTTATATGCAAGTCCGAAAAGGGCCTAATATTGTAGGACCATTTGGCCTCTTACAACCTATAGCAGATGGAGTAAAGCTATTCATTAAAGAACCAATTCGTCCATCAACTTCATCCCCTTACTTATTTATATCTACTCCTATCTTAGCCCTTCTCCTAGCAATTACAATCTGAACACCACTTCCCCTACCCTTTCCCCTTACTGACCTAAACCTTGGCATACTCTTCCTTCTAGCTCTATCTAGCTTGGCAGTCTACTCAATTCTATGATCAGGGTGAGCCTCTAACTCAAAATATGCCTTAATCGGCACCCTCCGAGCAGTCGCACAAACTGTCTCTTACGAAGTTACCCTAGCCATTATTCTCCTATCCGTAATTATCCTTAGTGGTAACTACACCCTCAATACCCTAGCTACAACTCAAGAACCTCTCTACCTCATTTTCTCCTCCTGGCCCTTAGCAATAATATGATATATCTCCACTCTTGCCGAAACAAACCGCGCTCCATTTGACCTGACAGAAGGAGAATCTGAACTAGTCTCAGGGTTCAACGTAGAATATGCTGCAGGGCCATTCGCCGTGTTTTTCTTGCCGAATATGCTAATATTATACTAATAAATGCACTCACAACCATTCTATTCCTAAACCCCAGCTCACTTAATCTCCCTCAAGAACTCATTCCCCCTACTTTAGCTACAAAAACCCTCCTCCTTTCCGCAGGATTCTTATGAATCCGCGCCTCTTACCCTCGATTCCGATATGATCAACTCATACATTTGCTTTGAAAAAACTTCTTACCCCTAACATTAGCCTTATGCCTATGGCATACCAGCCTTCCTATCTCCTATGCAGGCCTACTCCCCTACCTAAGACACTCAAGGAAATGTGCCTGAGTCCAAAAGGGTTACTATGATAAAGTAAACATAGAGGTATACCAATCCTCTCATTTCCTAATTTTAGAAAAGTAGGAATCGAACCTACACTAAAGGAGTCAAAATCCTCTATACTCCCTCTATATTATTTTCTAGTAAGGTCAGCTAATTAAGCTATCGGGCCCATACCCCGAAAATGATGGTTTAACTCTACCTTAACCCCCAAACCGTAAACCCTAAAACCTAAACCCTAACCCTTGCTAACCTTAACCCTAACCCTAACATCTCATAGCAGAGGGAGGGAGGGGCCTGATTCCTCATCAGATATATCAACAGTCAAAAGCCTGTAAGCTCAGCTCTTGCCTTTTCAGGGCTTCACACCGTCAGCACTGGAGGGAGGGAGGGGCCCGACTGCTCATCAGAGGTATCATACAAGTCAAAAGCCTGAAAAGTCTCCTAGAATGCATAAATCATTAACCATTTCAGTCTCTGACAATTGGTCCACACAATAACTGCAAGCTATGCCCAAAGCCTGTTTCCTAACCTTAGAAGAGAGACTGCAACCCTCGAGATGTTGGAGGCTCGAGGCATGGTCCGTGACACTAATCATGACTATAACTCATAACTTCTTGGAGTATGGGGACTTCCCTCCTTCACCCCCGGCAGATCAAGGCCACCACTTCAACTGACAGACATGGAAGCATCGCTGGACCCCGTGGGCGGTGACCATATACATCTGTCCACTCTCAGCTTTTCTTTCTCTTACTCTCCCTTGCTCTTATCCTGCCTTTCTCTCCCCTATGCATTTTCTTTCCCCCCCCCAAAGGTTATCTCTGTGTGTAGCAGTACGTTCGGATACATGTCCGGAAGAAAGACAAGTGGCAAAAAATACTCAAGCACACAAAATATCTTTTATTACAGTGAGAATAATAATAATAGTAATAAACTTAGCAAGAGGAATTAAAAACTAAAAAAGGATACAAAGTAACTATCTTATCGGGTGACATTAAAACAAATACTAGGAAAAACATTTAATACCGTATTAACTAGTGAAAAGGGATACCAAAAAAAAAAAAGGATCTTAGTAAAAGGGGAAACTAAAGGAAAAATAGTATAAACATAAAAGGAGAATTAAAGGAACACTAAAAGGATATTAAAAAAGTTTGTTCTCTCAGTTGCTTCCTATCAAAAACTGTGCTTACCCACACAGACAGGCCAGGGCTGTCAGGATCTGCAGCAGCTGGTCGGTACCCATGCTTAGCGGGCGTCCCCGCGGAGCAACACAGTCTCGGTGGTAGGATGAGTATCGCTCAACTCAGCAGTCTCGACACCCCATTTTTATCAGTTCCACATTACACTACGTAGGACCAGTACGCAGTATAAGGTGATGCCTGAATGGCAGCCAAACACCGCCTGATCATTACCTCATGGCAGCAGTCTGCGCATGCCCTACTTGTAGGGCAAGGGGGGAGCGACCCCTGCCCACATAATCTTCCTCCCATCATCATCTTTCTCACCCCTATGGATGACCTCTACCATTGTGTTTCAAGGGTAGATGTCTCTATCTTGCAATATGTAGCAAAACCAAGGAAGAACTCAGCTCTGATAATAGGGGATATCAGACTGACTTGCTAAAAAGCACAATGGACCTTACAATTAGCTTGTGCCATGAAGTTACATTGTACCATACTCTAGCTGGTTTCACATCCTAATATGACTTCGTTCTCACGCCTCTATGCTCCATTGATCATCTAATTCAAAAGTACCCCCCTTACATACCACCGCGTGATCAATGGTAGCAAGAGGGTGATAACGAACTACTCAAAATTGCAATGCATTTAGCCTGGTGTTTATCATTTGACGTACGCATGTTAGTATACAGGGAATCATACACAATATGCATGTTATTATACATCCAACTATTGACAAACCTATTAACGCTTTTCGTAACCAGGGCCATCCCCATTTCCAATCACCAAAGAGGTTCCATTCATCATGAACATGTAATTGTTGAGTAAGGGCTTTTAATTTCTGGATGCTAGCATGAACAGATTCAGAATGATCGCTTAAATTCATGCAGCACATGCCCTCAAAATCTTGACAGCCATGTCCCTGGGCTAACAACAACAACAAAAAATCAATAGCAGCTCTATTTTGTAAACTTGCATGTCTAACAGAGTCTACATCTGTGAGCAATGCACTCAAAGCAGCAGAAGTAGCATTAGCTTCTTTAGCCAACCAGCATCCTAGTTTATTTAGAGAAGCCAAAGCATGAGCAGTCCCTATCTGAGATATTATACTAGCAGTTATTCTTTCAGCCTTATTCCAAAACTCTACATCAGAGTTACAGTCTGGAATAAATCGCCGTGTGCTACGTCTGCGTCTTCTTAGTTTAGGCAAGGTTATGCTGCGAGGATGAAAAAAGGTTAATCGTCCAAAGGTACAAGGGCCTCCTACAGCCTTTCCCGGAATACCTTTCCATGCTCTTTGTCCACAAATGAGAAACAGATCATTTGGGAGACCTATCACATCGGATCCAGGAATAAATCGCTTTTGCAGAGTCTCATTGCACCAAGTTGATGCGTTCTGGTATATATCTCTAAGAAGAAATGTCAACTCCTGGATATGTGCAGTTTGCTAACATGGTCTCATTATATAGAGTTCCCCACCAGTAGTTATCAATGGGTATTCCAACCAGACAGGTGCGAAAAGGACTCGTGGGAGTTACCATGGACACACATATCACGTCCATCTTCGTCACGTTGGCCAGGGTGGTCCACACATTGACATCTAAAACAGAAGTCAGCAAAGAAGCAAAGTATAGCTGATATCTTTCTGGAAGGTACAGTTGGGTCTGGAAAAGGCCCTGCTGCTCTGCACCCTCAGGGGAGAAACCAGCTCCTGGGGGCTGTTGGATTCCATCCCACCACGTGGTCCATGGTTGGACCATGACACTGGTGAATGACTCGAACAGTGTATTGATGAAGTGTCATTTCTAAAAATGTAAACAACATAACAACTGAGTAACAGTGAAAATACAGACAATAATATAATCATGTCCATCCCCAGTGAGGAGATCTAAGTGGATTACAGTGATCATTTACTTGGAGTCAACAGTACTTGAGATAATCTTTTCCCAGTTGGCAGACCTAGTTTCCAAGTTTGGACAGGTGAACAGGTGTGTCCAATCGTATGGGCTCGGACAACACAATGAATCTCAGGAATTTCTGCAAAATATAAAGTCTAGTACAACAGAACTTCTCATTTCAGAATTTTATAGTCTGGATTCATCTTTTATAGTATGAAGTGGTTGACTGCCAGTCACACGTTTATAGGTCTGTTAGGCGCTATCACAGGCAATGTTTATCTGGAGTTTGATGCAACACCAGACAACATCCTGGTCTCACCAACCGCTCCCACAGAAAGCTTGCACTCTCTGTACAGATTCCAGGCCTCATCGGGAGCAAACCGTCCTGCCCCAGTTTACCCCTGACTGCAGTCAATCCCCCTTCACCTCATGGAGTGATAGTACAGGTTATCTCTTGCCTCCATGCTATAAAAGAATTTTATCCATCTTCACATTAACTATACCATTGAGTGTGAAATCATTTCTGTACTTAACTAGAATATTACCAGTTCATCACAAGAAAATTGTAAACATGATGCGAACCAGAGCCCATAGAGAGGTCCACAAACATCAGTCCTTCATTTGCAGTCTTACCAACCAGCTTTTCAACATAAGCTTTTCTTCTGCGAGGCCCAGCACCTCACACATGGTTATTTCACAATCACATATATTCTTGTATAGACTCGTAAGCCAAAAGGTTTCTGTCATTTGTTGATTCCAAATAATTCTTGCCACCTGCTGTAACACTACCGGGATGAAACACATACAAATATGAGCACTGCAAAACAATCAGTGTCTGATTTAGAATTCCCAAACCACACTGTTCTGCCTGATCTTCACAAACATCACTGGTGTGACATGAATAGCACAGAAACGGATCATTCTATACAGTGATGACCATTAGGCTTCAGGATGTTACAAGTTTTATAGTTTTCTATTGTCTTCTTTCCCCGCTTAATGACACGTCTGCCCCATCCCAGGAGACAAAACCAAGCACAATTGCAGTCCCTCTGCACACAGCATCACATATGTCCTTCACTTCTTGAAGCCAGGGCTTAGCTTTAGCCTTTACCTTTAACACTGCTGCCAGAACAACTTGGCAGCACACTGTTCAGGAATAATATTCCAATTCTGATTGTTGCTTACCAGTAATACAAAACGAAGCATACAGATTGTTGGTGCAACTCATCTAAGAAATATAAACCTTCTTATCTCTGGAGCAGTAGATCCAGGGATCTATTGGGACATGAGACTTGCTATGCAGGAAAGAATAACCAATCCATCTTGTTATTCAAGATACATGACCTGCACTGAATAAGCTAATGCAGGAGTAATCATGGCTTTGGTAGCTATAGCCTCCCAGCCTCTGGCCAGGACATTGTTCATTACATAAATCACAACATCAGGTGTGGACAAGACACACGAGAGACAGGTACACGTTAACTGAGCCATTACACCAGTTAGCAAAAGTTAGTAGACACAATTAATTATATTTAGGATATGTTTTTCTTCCATGTGATATTCGGGCTGGTCTTGTGCTGCTCAGCATTCACTGATCTCTGTCCAGAATTCTTGCCGCTCATGATAAGGTTTCATCAAACATGCTGGAAGCCAGCAGGGTCCTGTGGGAGACAAAACACAAACAACTCCCCCCTTCCAAATACTAACAACTTAATATTTACTTGAGGCATCATATTACCCCTCCTCATTACAACAGTATCAAGTTAAGGTTTTGTTCTGTGGGTGGGAGGCCTGGAAGGTCACCAAGTTGCTGCAACCTCTCTATGATCTCTTCTATGGGTGCCCCTGAGTTAGACACTAACAGTGGAATAATGTATGGTTTCCAGGGTACAGGACAGCCTTCTAACAATTTGTTTTGCATTACTGGAATTAAAGGCTGTTGCATGTAAAGTTCAGGGCTTTGCAGCTCAATAGCTATTTTCATTTCTTCCCCCTTTAATATTTTGATTGCTTGATGCAGAGTTACCCAGGATGAACTTCCATCCTACCACGATCAATCATTAGTAAAACGGTCACTGAGACCTTCAGCAATAACTGAAACCAAAGTTCTATCAACTCCTGGTGTTCGTCTTAAACGCCGAAGGGCATTTTGTACATATACATCATTAGTTAAACCTAAAAACTTCGTGGCATCAACATCATCTATTATCACAGAGTCAGCCCCTTGCTCTGTGTGCCAACTCATCTGATGTTGATAACTTCTCTGAATTTTCTATAAAATCGTCCTCATCAGAATCATCACTACTACTCTATATGTTACTATCCCACTTCTCTGGATCTCAATCAGGGGAAGTGATTATAGCTCGCACCCCTGGTCCCCGATCACTTGGGTCTATTTTCCTTTGCCTGTGCCGAACAGTTCTCACAGCATATTTCTCAGCTAAAGTAACACATTTATCTTCTACCCTGTTCTTTTAGGCCTGAAGGTCAAGTAAAGTCTGGCGTTGTACCAGCTGAGTGGCTCTTACAGCATTCAGCTGCTACCTGCAGTTTTTTGCATTTTTCCACAGTTAACTTGTATGCAGTAAGCAGTGCACCCCCCCATTCGTCCAGCCTGTTCCAGATGACTGCTTGATTTAGTAGTAGGGGTAAACTGCTCCCAGTATTGCAATACCTCCATTGGGGTCTGCTGCCCCCAATACTCAAGAGGAATCTTTGTACATGCTTCCCACTTATTCTACAAAGTAATCTATGGCTCCTGCCCCAATTCTATTAATTCACAGGGAGGAGCTTTCTTAGGTTCATTGTCGCCTGCGGCTGACCCTCCTAACCACTTTTTCATCTTAATCTACTAATGTTCTCACTAACAGAACAATGACAAAAGATTCTCAATTTTTAAGCTAAACACAATGAGACACACTAATCCGCAAACTATGACTCTTACATCACAAACAAGCCTAACTACACATACACATCAAATCTAAAATCTTTATATACCAACCACAAAATACACACTCTACAGTAACTCTAAATGAATCCTCAGAAAGACATATCTATGAGTGAAACAACAATAAAACCTAATCCACTGGGTATCTTCTAGGCTTTGATTCGCTCCACACCAAATACAATAAAAATTTAAAGTCCGATCTAGCCTTATCTCCTGGCTGCCTCTACGTCCCAAGATATATTTATTACAATTAATACAACAAAGTCGCACATATAAACAACAGTTGCAAAAAAGGACAAATCTTAATTCTAGGTCTCAAGAAGTGTGGTATACTCACAATTAATTGCTCAGAACTACCTCCCATATGCAAAAAACAAACAAAGCATATAAAACACAAGCATTGCCAGTAACTTAATCAACAAGAACAACAAAAACCACTTTAAAACAAAACAATTATAAGATATGAACCCAGACACTGGCACTCACGGCACCCACACAGAGTTCACCACACACACAGGGACGTGGCTTCCCAGGCTGTGCACTCCACCTGAAGATCTCCCACCAATACACAGGGACACGTCAGCTGAGCACTCCACCAACGAATTCCCTGGGGCACTGCTTATTCCTCCATGTATCCTGCCGACTACGCCAATTTATGTAGCAGTACGTTCGGATACATGTCCGGAATAAAGACAAGTGCCAAAAATACTCAAGCACACAAAATATCTTTTATTACAGTGAGAATAATAATACTAGTAATAAACTTAACAAGAGGGATTAAAAACTAAAAAGAAAAAGGGATACAAAATAACTATCTTATCGGGTGGCATTAAAACAAATACTACGAACAGCATTTAATACAGTATTAACTAGTGAAAAAGGGATACCAAAGAAGGATCTTAACACAATATTATGGATAACACGATATTGGTTAGTAAAAAGGGAAAACTAAAGGAAAAATACTATAAACATAAAAGGGGAATTAAAGGAACACTAAAAGGATATTAAAAAGTTTGTTCTCTCAGTTGCTTCCTATCAATAAACTGTGCTTACCCACACAGACAGGCCAGGGCTGTCAGGATCTGCAGCAGCTGGTCGGTGCCCGTGCTTAGCGGGCGTCCCCATGGAGCAACACAGTCTCGGTGGTAGGATGAGTATCGCTCAACTCAGCAGCTCTGACACCCCATTTTTATCAGTTCCACATTACACTACGTAGGGCCAGTACGCAGTATAAGGTGATGCCTGAATGGCAGCCAAACACCACCTGATCATTACCTATTGGCAACAGTCTGCGCATGC
>NW_021938287.1:0-8907 GCF_001715985.3 Manacus vitellinus
TGGGAAGAGCTTCAATCAGAGCTCCAACCTGCTCCGACACCAGATGATCCACAGTGGGAAAGGCCCTACACGTGTGCAGAGTGTGGGAAGAGCTTCAGGGACAGCTCCAGCCTTTGCAAACACCATTGCATCCACACCAGGGAATGGCCCTACAAGTGCTTGGAATGTGGGAAGAGCTTCAGCACAAGCACCAAGCTGCTCAGCCACCAGCACATCCACACTGGGGAACAGCCCTACACGTGTAGGGAATGTGGGACAGCTCCACTCTCTACACCCACCTTTGCATCCACATCAGGGAGAGGCCTCACAAGTGTGGGGAGTGTGGGAAGAGCTTCAGGGACAGCTCTGCCTTTTCCTCCCACCAACGGACCCACCGGTAAGAGAAGCCCCGAGTGCCCCGACTGCGGGAAGAGCTTCGGCCGCTGCTCCAACTCCATCAGCCATGGGAGGACCCGCGTTGGATGATCCACAGGGACCCCCGTTGGGCACAGCCCTGGTGTGCTGGTTTAAAGGTAAACCAGCAGGGGAAATGACAGCGGTGACACCATGGGGACATCGATGACATCACTGAGACATCGGTGACATCACGGGGACAGCGGTGACATCACAGGGACATTGGTGACATCACTGGGGCAGCGGTAACATCACTGAGCTATTGGTGACATCACAGGGACAGCGGTGACATCACAGGGACAGTGGTGACAAAAACGGAGTTAATTTTGGTGTGAAAATCTCCTGCTTTGGGCAATAAATTCTGACTCCTCCTCCAGCATCCGGCAGTTCCTCCCTGGGAACCAGGAATGGGAATGGGGACATAAGGAATGGGATGGGGACACCTGGAATGCGAATGGGAACACCTGGAATGGGAACGGGAACATTGGGAGCAGACTGGGGACAGCAGGAATTGGAATGGGGACACCTGGAATTGGAATGGCAACAGGTGGAATGGGAAAAGGGAAAACAGAGGTTGGATGGGAACACCTGGAATGGGAATGGGAACTCCTGGAATGGGAATGGGGACACCTGGAATGGGATGGGAATAACTAGAATGGGATGGGAACACCTGGAACAGGAATGCAAACCCCTGGAATGGGAATGGGAACAGCCGGGCCCGGGCTGTGTCCCTGGGGAAACAGGAGGCCAGGCCCTAAAGAGTTAACTAAGAAATTGGGGCCTGCTAACAAGCTACCAACATCCAAGAGCATCTGTGCTCGTTCTGTTCTACTGACTGGAGCAAAGCTTCAGAGAATAGTACAGGAACATGTCCTAGGTCTCGAGGGGGTAAATTAGAGAGACAGCAGGATCAGGGAGACATTGGAATAGGAGGAATAGGCCGGGAGCCAGGGCTTTTTCCAAGCTTCAGTGAGCGGGTCAAGAAGAATGGAAGAGAAGGAAGGTCAAGCTGAGGAAGATGAGTTGAAGCCCCCAGAGCCATGGAGGAAGAGTGGAAGTACCCTCAGGATTGAGGGCCAAGAGAAACACCGCCCCAAGCCCTGCCTGAGCTCCACCTCTACTCCGTCTGTTATTAATATGCATCGATAGATGTTGTAATCACTTGAATATGCATTTAATCCCAGCTGAAGATTGGATAAAAATGCTGATTTTGTGTGAAGCATTTGAGAAAGTTTTTCCAGCGCCAGCTGGCTTGCTCCCAACGTTGAATAAACAAATACCTTGCTGCTTAAAGATAAAAAAGTCTCTCAGCAGTTTCTCGGACCAATTTTTCGCATTCAGCGCCCAGTCAGTCCCAGGATGATCCCAGTCACTCCTGGTCTCTCCCAGTTGCTCCCAGTTTCCTCCATGTGGTCCCACTCATTCCCAGTTGCCCCCAGAAGCTTCCAGCATGATGCCAGTTCCTCACAGCCGCTTCCAGTCATCCCCAGTGCACTCCCAGTTGCTCCCAGTATGATCCAAATCACCTCCTGCATGATCCCACTCACTCCTGCTATGATCCCAGGATGACCCCAGTCACCCTCAGTGTGGTCTCAGTTTCTCCCAGCATGGACCAAGCTTCTCCCACCGTGATCCCAGTATGATCCCAGTTGTCCCCATCATGGTCCCAGTTGCTCCCAGTTGCCCCTAGCACAGATCCAGTCACTCCAAGTATGATCCCAGTCCTCCCTCCTGACAGTCCCAGTCAATCCCAGTTGCTTCTCTTGTAGATCCAGTCACTCACAGTTCCTTCCAGTTGCCCCCAGCCTGGTCCTAATTCCCCTTCCCGTAGTCCCAGTCACTCCCAGTATGGTCCCAGTCACCCCCACCATGGTTGCAGACACTCCCAGTATATCCCAGTAGAGCCCTCACCATGCTCCTAGTCCTTCCCAGTCACTCCCAGATGCCCCAGTAACATTCCAGTTTCCACCAGTATGATCCCAGTGACTCCAAGGCACTCCCACTATATCCTATGTGGCCTCCAGTTGCTCCCAGTAGCCCTCGGTGTGGTCCCAGTTGCTCCCAGTATGATCCCTGTTGCCCCAGTTCTGGTCCTGGCGGGTCCCAGTGTGCTCAGATCCTGCTCCCGGGGGGTCCTGCTGGGTCCCAGTCCTGGTCCCGGTGTATCCTGGTGTCCCAGTCCATCCCAGTCTGTCCCAGTCCATCCCAGTCCATCCCAGTCCATCCCAGTCCATCTCAGTCCCTTCCCAGCCGTTTCCCGGGTCCTGCCCCCCGCCCCCCAAGATGCTGACGGGGTCGGGGCTCCGTCTTTGGCTTCGTCTCCCTGGGCCTGCCTGGAATGAAGGGGCCGCTGGGACACTGCGGGACCTCCTGAAACCAAAGGAACCCTGGGAGAATTTGGATACTCCTGGAATCAAGGCACAACTGGGACACTGCAGGGCCCTATGGAAAAAAAGGAACCTTGTGACACTGCGGAATTCCTGGAATCCAGGGGCCTTTGGGACATGGGGGCCTCATGGAACCAAAGGAACCCTGAGGTAACGTCGCGACGGAAAGCTCTAGACACCTCAATATGAGAATCCAGGAACTTTGTTTATTGTAGATTGATAGTAGCTTAATATACACTCTATAATAGGTTCATGAATATTACAGAAATTAGGTTCATTATTGGTTAGGTGGTGATATCATCTTAACTGCTTTCCACTGTTTACACAGGTGGCTCATTAAGTGCCTTTGTTTTGGTAATGCCTAGCTCCTGTTTTTCAGCTCAATTTAGGATACCCAAGGACACTGCCGCTTTCTCACGGCCCTGCTATCTCAAACTTTCTCATGGGCCTAGGGAAAACTGCATCTTATACTTTAGCAGTAGTCTTATACTTTAGCAGCTCATCCATAGCCTTAGCCATGTTCATATGTCCTCGCATTTCTAACCAATCCTCTACAATTCCCCCGTTTTTATTATGGGCCAACAATGCTTTCTTTGTCGTAGTATTTACATGTCTAGTAATACAAGAAAAGGCAACACGAGCTATTACTAAGATTACAATAACTGTCAATATCCATCGTAGGCCTTCCTTAATATAACTTAGAGCCCATTCAGACATAGAACCAAAGATAGATTGAAGCCATGAGTCTATAGGACTAGTCGCTACTGTCACTTTCTTTGTATGATCTGTTGACCATTGCAGTTGTTTATGAATGGAGTTACTGTGATCTGAAAGATTAAAACAGCACATACCGTCAAAGTCCTTACAGCCATGCCATTGTGCTAACAACAGAAAATCAATAGCAGCTCGATTTTGTAGGACAGCATGACGTAGACTACCAACGTCTTGTGCAAGTTCTGCTATTACTCGGGTGATGACATTTGATTGTTTTACAGCCCAGCATGCAAGTTTGCGAATGGATGTTAATGCCTGTGCCGTGCCTACACCTGGGACAATAGATCCAAAGACAGCAGCTGTTCTACCCCATAGCTCTACTTTGTCATCACAATCTGAGGAAAGTTGGTTTAGGCTCCTCTTTTGTTTGCACGATGAAGTTAAATTAAAAAGCTGTAAAAAGGATGGGGATAACAGCGTAAGTGACCCTATATAGCAGGGCCCTCCGAAGGCACGTACAGGAATGCCAGGCCAAGCTCTGTCACCACAAATAAGAAATACACCTGGTGGTAAGGCACGCGCAGTGTTGTTAACCCAAATACCTGGTGAGGAAAGTTTGACTTCAGCTCCATATGCCCCAAGGCTCTGGTTGTTAGTATTGTTAGTGCCACAATAGTCTCCTACATTTTTATAATTAAACCCTGGGGTACGTGAAGTGACATTAGTCCATCTAGACAAATCGTGGCTTTGATGTGCACTTAACCCAGAATGAAATGTTCCCAGCATAAAGCAAGTTTGAGTCCCATTATCACTTGTATTACGTACAGACAATGATCCCATTAAGTCTAACTCCTGGGGACTCTGGGGTAAAGAGGTATTGAGAGCTTTTATAAGGCACGCAGATGTATTAGAGATAATTATTTCATTCCCACACGATGATGAAACCCAACCAGCAAATAGTAAGTTTAACTTATATACCGAGTTAAAAGGCATACCAAATAAGCAAGTACGAAAAGGATCTGAGGCAGATGCCAAGGACAAGCAAAAGGATGATTGTCCTGTTTGATTTGCCCAGGTGACCCATATGTTTTTCCGAGGGTCAATGGTGTGAAGAGCCCCAACATTGGCAATCATAGCCGTGAAAAGAAGAAAACTTATTACACAACCGTACAATGAAATAGACAGAAATCCTAACATCTTTGCTATACTAATACACAAAACCAGTAAATCAAGTCCGGGCACGTAAGTCTTGCAGTTTCTTTGTGTACAGTTACTCAGTTAATTCAGATGCTGTTCCAGTGTCTCCCTCTTCAGCAGGTGCAGGGGAATCAGGTGTTGAAGAGGCTGGAGGTGGTGGTGTAAGGTCAGGTGAGGCTGCAGGCACTGCAGGTGTCTCTCCTCCTCGTTCTCGAGGGCTCTCAATTGCTGGCTTGACCCAACGACTGGGAACCCACAGGGTACCTGTAGAAGTAGACACACAGAAGTAGCCTCGGCCTATAAAGATGACTTCTGCTGGACCTTCCCACATCCCAGTTTTAGGATTCCGATAATGAACCTTCATGGGTGGTCCTTTTGACACCTGCTCTTTCGGATTATGTTTGACAATAGGAGGTACTGAATCATCTCCAAAAATACACAAATGGTTAAGGACAAAAAGAGTTTTGCTAACTCTCTCTCGGGCATCCCTGATGTCTTTGTATTTCTCAAGGTAGCTTTTAATTGTTCCATTCATTCGCTCTACTATAGCTTGTCCAGTAGGCGAATGAGCTATGCCCGTAACATGCTTTATGTCCCACTGCTGCAAGAATTGTCCCAGAATCTTGCTAACATAGGCAGGGCCGTTATCTGTTTTTAACGTTTTAGGGACTCCCATGACAGCAAAGCAATCTGTCAGATGACGCTTCACATCTTGGACCTTTTCTCCTGGCTGCAGCGTAGCCCATACGAAGTGACTGTAGGTGTCAATTGACACATGCATGTATTTCAATCGACCAAAAGCAGGAACATGTGTGACATCCATCTGCCACAACTCATTAGCTTTTAGTCCTTTGGGATTAACTCCCACTCCGAGGCCTACTCCTTTATTTTGCTGACTGCAAATAGGGCATGCTTTCACTATTGCTCTGGCATCTTCAATTGACAGTCCATATGAGTGACTGAGACCTTTTGCATTTTGATGATATACAGCATGAGCCTCATGTGCTCTCAGGAAAGGAGGTATAGGAGCTTCTGTGACTGTTGACACTAGACGATCTGCTCTAGCATTTCCTTCTCCCAACCCTATATTCCATTGATGACTCCTGATATGCAACACAGCATATCTGGCTGACCGGTAAGCAATTGCTTTGTGAAGCTGCTGTAATAGTTGCATGAGTCTGGCATTCTTAACTTCTCTAATGCTGGCATCTTCGATTCGATTAGCTACTCCTGCAACATACATCGAGTCTGTAACCACATTAAGTGTTTGATCTAGCCAGTGAGATAATGCCCACACAACAGCTGCAAGCTCTAATGTTTGTAAAGAGTCCTTTAAGTGAGCGCTTAAGAAGTGTTGATGCCATCGCCCTTCGTGCCTCCCGGTGGCTACAGCACGCTGTGATCTTTTTCCAGCATCAGTGAATACGGTGACTGCATTCTGAAGTGGTGTCGCAGATCGTTTTGGAACTTGCAGCCACGCCTGGTTAGCCATCCAGGCTAGCATCGGTGACTGCAAAGGACGGATGTTAATGATGGCATCTGACACGAGTAGTGCTCCTTGCAGCTCAGGAGAATGGACTAAATACCAATCCAAGTCCTCCTGTCTTATCGGTACTTGTATCTCATGTGGTTCTGACCCGGTCGCTTGCACAATCCGGTTTCTGCCTTTTTTAATGAGCTCTGATAAAGTCGGAATCCTTTCCTGGACTGTTCTGCATGGTTGCAAAGACGTTGTCAGCCATTCTAACACAATTTGTTGCCCTTTAGTTGATGTTGCAAGCCGCTTTTGATTGTCCCCCGTTTTTATTATTTGCTGCGTGAGGGCTCCCATAAAATGCTTTTCTCCTGCCAAGATGGTGAGATTGACAGGTGCACCCTCTATCTGTCGGTGTGTGACATGATCAGCAATACTGGCCGTAATCTGATGTAAGAGGTTTCGCTGTTCCGGGGTGACAGTTACTGCTGTTGAAGGGTCTGTACCCTTTAATAGCGGCCTGAGGGGTTCTAGCCACTCATTAGGTATTCCCACTACTGGACGCAGCCACTGTAAGTCTCCTAAGAGTCTCTGAGCATCATGCAAGGTGGCAATGTCTATATTGATAGACAATTTCTGAGGTCGAACGACAGAGTCTGTGATTTGCCAGCCTAAATAATGCCAGGGACTGGATTCTTGAATTTTCTCAGTGGCTATGACTAAGCCTTGCTGCTGCAACTGATTAACCAGCTGCTGTTTTTGATCTTTTGTAAACTTAGTCGGCTGGGCGAACAATAAATCGTCTACGTAGTGGTAAATGACTGTCGAGGGCCATGATTTTCTGATTGACTGTAATGCAGCGTCCACGTAGAGCTGACAAAGAGTGGGAGAATTCTTCATTCCCTGAGGCAACACAGTCCACTCATAACGTTGCGCTGGTCCTTCCTTGTTTATAGCAGGAACAGTGAATGCAAAACGCTGACGATCCTGCTCATGTAATGCAATAGTGAAGAAGCAGTCCTTAAGATCGATTATTAACAGGAACCAATTTTGTGGGATCATAGCTGGATTTGGCAGTCCTGGTTGTAATGCCCCCATCGTATGCATCTGGGCATTTACTGCACGTAAATCATGTAACAGCCTGTATTTCCCAGATTTCTTCTTGATCACAAAAATAGGAGTATTCCACGGGCTAGTTGACAAACGCAAATGTCCCTGTTGTAACTGCTCTGACACCAACGCGTGTGCCTGTAAAAGACTTTCCCTTTTTAAGGGGCATTGCTCTACCCACACCGGCGTTTCTGTCTTCCATTGGAGCGGGATCGGGAAAGTCCAGGCAATGGCCGTCATGCTAAAGGGGATCTTGGTTCGTTGGTCAGAACCACCCCCATCTGAGCGAGAATGTCTCTCCCTATTAATGCTTGTACTCCATCGGGTAGGGGGAGAACAGACACCGTACAGTTCACAGTCATTTCATCCAACGTGATAGTTATAGGAGGAGACCTTTTTGCCAGAGTCAGACCACCCACTCCTGCAACTGTTGCTCCTGAGTTTACCAAGGGCCACGATGTGGGCCACTTGCGAGCTGCAACAATGCTGACGTCAGCTCCCGTATCCAAAAGAGCAATTAAATGTGCAGTTTGTGAGTTCCATTGGAGCTGGATAGCTTTTCGTGGTCGTCTGGCCAAATCTATTGTTAGCAGAGCCGATGTACCAGTAGATCCGAAGCCCTGATCTCCTCGTTCGGGCTTATCCGATGGTCAGGAGCGATCTGAGGGAGCGGTATCAGTTGTGCGATACGAGATCTGGCCGGTATATGCAAAGGTGGAAATAGTGTATTTACCATGATTGATATTTCTCCAGTGTAATCGGCATCAATCAGTCCCACTAAAACAGTTAATCCAGCCATTGTGGACGAGGACCGACCTATTAACAAAGCCCCCACTGGTTTGCCGTCGATTAACACCGGCCCGTGCACTCCTGTCGGTATTTTCTGAGGACGCTGGTCTATTAAGGTGCAGTCTATTGTGGTTGCCAGGTCCAGCCCGAGGCTCCCTCTGGTTGCGGGATGCAGTGTGAGGTCTGAGCCGGGAAGTTGTGAGTAGTTGGAGCCGTCACTTGTGTCTTGGCACGGGAGCCCTTCGCGCTGGCTTTCCCGTTTCCCGACCCACGCCAGCACATAGCAGGAACATGCGTGTTTTGCTGACAGTGAGAACACCACACCGGACCGGACTGGCACTCTCTTCGTACGTGTCCGTATGCTCCACACCAAAAACAGCGTCTTTGTGCTGGTCTGCTTCGTTGCGTGGCTCCGGTCGGAGCTTGTAAGGGCGCAAGCGCGGCTAAAACCTGAGAGCTAGTAGCCTTCGCCTGCTCCTTTAAGCTTTCACCTAGCTCTTTAACCGCGTTCACTAACATAGCATTAGGCCCCTGGGGTATTTGCACCATTCGCTCTAATAGCTCCTCAATTGACCAATTACCCGGGAGCGTAACAATGACATTGCGAGCTGTAGAATTACAGTTCTGCAGCGCACACTGCTTTAGCAAAGCGCCGCGCATATATTCGGGAACCCCCGCTAACTGGATGGCATTAGCAACCCGATCTATAAACGATCCAAAAGGTTCATCCCTTCCCTGTTTGATCCCCATATATGACGGAATTCCCCCTGGAGCTTTGATCTTATCTAGAGCGAGACGGGCTAGGCACATAGACTCCCTGATCTTATCCGGCCCTATTAACGC
>NW_021938288.1:0-19632 GCF_001715985.3 Manacus vitellinus
TGGGAGCTACTGGGATAGACACTGGGGTTACTGGGAGCTACTAGGAGCTACTGGGGGGGTCACTGGAGTTACTGGGGGGGTCGCTGGAGATACCGGAGGCATTACTGGGGTTACTGGGAGCTACTGGGAGCCACTGAGAGCGGCCCATCCCCCTCCCTCCCCAAGGTCACCCCAAGGACACGGAGAGGGGGGAGGGGGGGAACCCTGCCCCCTCCCAGTCCCTCCCAGTCCCTCCCAGTTCCCTCCCAGTCCCTCCCAGTACCTGAACTGGTCACACTGGGAGCGGCTCCAGGTCCCCCCTCCAGTTTGGGCCCCTGGGGCTATTTTTGGGACCCGGTGACGTCACTGGGGGGTAGGGGCCTCGAGGGGGCGGCCCCTCCCCTCTCCCTTCCCAGTACAGACCAGTAAGGGACCAGTAACAGCCCCAGTGGGGGGGGGAGGGGAAGGATGGTCCTTGAGCATGGGGGAAGGGCAGGAGGTTCCCTGAGGGTGGGGGAAGGGCAGGACCGTCCCTGAGGGTGGGGGAGGGGCAGGAGGGTCCCCGAGGGTGGGGGAGGGGCAGGAGGGACCCCGAGGTGGGGGGAGGGGCAGGAGGGTCCTGAGGGTTGGGGAGGGGCAGGGAGGGACCCCGAAAGTGAAGGAGGGGCCCTGAGGGTCCCTGAGGGTGGGGGAAGGGTAGGAAGTTCCCCGAGGGTGGGGGAGGGGCAGGAGAGTCTCTGAGGTTGGGGGAGGGGTCCTGAGGGCCCCTGAAGGTGGGGGAGGGGCAGGGAGGGCTCCTGAGAGTGGGGGAGGGGTAGCAGGTTCACTGGGGGGAGGGGAAGGAAGGGACCCTGAGGGTGGGGGAGGGACAGGAGGGACCCTGAGGGTTGGGGAGGTGCAGGAAGGGGGGGGGGGGCTTTGGGGGGGCCCTTAAAGGTGGGGGGAGGGGCTGAAAGTGGGTCCATCATTGGGAGGGGACACGCCCACCCAAAACCCAGTAAGTCCCAGTTGAGCTCCCAGTTCAGGGAGGGGGAGAGGATGCAAAAGGCACGCCCACTTGCAGAGGCTATGGCCACCTTGGGATGGGACACGCCCACCAGGGAGAGACCACGCCCACCTAAAGAAGGGACACGCCCACCCCCAAACCACTAAGTCCCAGCTGAGTTCTGCCTTAACTGGTCCTTACTGGTCCCACCACCCCATTCCGCATTCCAGTGACCCGTACTGGTCCATACTGGTTTATACTGGTCTATCCTGGTTTATACTGGTCTGTACTGGTCTGACCTTGATGGAGATGCTGAAGTGCTCCCAACCCCCTTAACTGGTCCTTACTGGTCCCACCACCCCATTCTGTGTTCCAGTGACCCGTACTGGTTTATATTGGTCTATACTGGTCCATACTGGTTTATACTAATCTATACTGGTCTATACTGGTCTGTACTGGTGTGACGTTGACGGAGATGCTGAAGTGCCCCCAAGCCCCTTAACTGGTCCTTACTGGTCCCACCGCCCCATTCCCCGTTCCAGTCACCTGTACTGGTCCATACTGGTTTATACTGGTTTATAGTGGCCCATACTGGTCTATACGTGTCTATACTGGTTTAAACTGACCTGACCTTGATGGAGATGCTGAAGGGCCCCCAACCCCCTTAACTGGTCCTTACTGGTCCCACTGCCCCATTCCTCATTCCAATGACCCGTACCGGTCTGTACTGGTTTGTACTGGTCTATACCGGTCTATACCAGTCCATACTGGTCTATACTGGTTTATACTGGTCTGTACAGGTCTGACCTTGACGGAGATGATGAAGCGCCCTCAACCCCCTTAACTGGTCCTTACTGATCCCACCACCCCATTCCCTGTTTCAGTGACCCGTACTGGTTTATATCGGTTTATACTGCTCTACCCTGGTTTATACTGGTCTATACTGGTCCATACTGGTTTGTACCGGTCTGTACTGGTCTGACCTTGATGGAGATGCTGAAGTGCCCCAACCCCCTTAACTGGTCCTTACTGGTCCCACCACCCTGCTCGCTGTTCTAGTGACCTGTACTGGTCCATACTGGTCCATACTGGTCCGTACTGGTTTTTTACTGGTCTATACTGGTCTATACTGGTCTATACTGGTCCATACTGGTCTATACTGGTCTACACTGGTCTATACTGGTCTATAATGGTCTGACCTTGATGGAGATGCTGAAGTGCCCCCAAGCCCCTTAACTGGTCCTTATCGGTCCCACTGCCCTGTTCCCCATTCCAGTGACCCATATTGGTCTATACTGGTCCATACTGGTTTATACTGGTCTATACCGATCTATACTGGTCTATGCTGCTCTGTACTGGTCTGACCTTGATGGAGATGCTGAAGTGCCCCCAACCCCCTTAACTGGTCCTTACTGGTCCCACCGCCCTGCTCCCCATTCCATTGACCCATACTGGGTCGTGGTGGCAAGAACCCCAGCAGGAGCCAGATGGGGTCTTCCTGCCATTGGATGAGTGCTCTGGGAGGTCAGGGCTACTCACAGATCCAGATCACAGCAGCACATTTCCAAGAGCACTGTCAAATGGGAAGGGCAAAGCACAATTATTAGGAAGGAATGGAGCTTTTCTCAGTCATTGTTTCCAGTTTCCTACTCCTGAGGAATCTGGGGGTTGAGAAATGGAAAAGAAACTCTCATGTTGGACAAGTCACTGAGACTCCTGAGCTGTAACTTGGAATGCACAAGTGCTTCTGTAAGCAACTTCCTAAAGTGCTTTCGGCCTCTGTTCTGCTTTTGACAGAAGCAGCATCACTTCTGCTGGACCCATCTGTTTTTTCTTTATCTGCCCTTTTCCACCTGCCTGAGGTTTCTCTCAGGTCAAAGTGAGAGCACAGACATTTGGATGGAGTGCTGAGAGGGAAGTCATGAATGGATTTCTGATGTTGAATCTACTGTTTTGAAATCAGAAAATGTGGTGCTGAAGTCATCGTTAGCCTTTGAGAGGGAAACAGGAGAAAAATCGGATAAACTTGTTGCTAAAAATGAGCTGCTTCAAACTGAGGTTGACCACCTTCAAAGTCTCGTTGCGCCAGAGTGCAGAGAGAAAACTGTTGCTAAAAAAACAGGCTCCTGGTTTGGTCAGGCAACTTCCTAAACCAGTGTCTTACCCTGGCATTGAGACTTGGGAAACCACAGAGGACCCTGATTCTAAGTCTCAGGAGAGAAAGAAACAAGGAGAATTTGAAGTTCAACTGATGTTTCTAGAGTCTCCCAGCTTTCCTCACATTAATGAAAATAGACTGAGTGATCCCTGGGATAATGAACAAAGGGAAGATTATTCTTTACCTCCCTCAATTTCCTTTGTGCCTGATACTGAATCCACTAAAAAACCTTGGACTCAAAAAGAGAACCCGACCCAGAAAACAACTCAATTCATTCTGATTCACGTGGTTAAAGAGCAGAAGCATTATGGCGATAAACCTGGACAAATTAAAAGCCAACCAGTGAAATCCTATCAATATATCACATACCTTGGCATTCCACTTTGTTCTCATCAACAGTTAATACAATTTCCAATGGATATGGGGACAAAATGTTGGCAGCAAAATGCCAAAGATGGGATTAAAACCCAGACGAAAAAGAATTAAAATCACTGGAGAAAAAGAAGAAACCAGTCTTCAACCAAGAGCTTCACCCTGTTACTGTTTTGTTGATATTACCTTTTTGCTTTTTATTCTAATAATCATATTGTATGTTAAAATTTGGATGATTATGAAACAGTCAGCTCACTGATTACCCCCATCAATACTAGACAATGCCCGCAGTATACACCTGTCCCAGCCCCTCCAGGAGCCCTCAAATCCCATCCTGGTCCCACAGGACACTCCCAACTTCCCCTCAAACACTCCGAGCCCCCCAGATTGACTCCCAGATCCAGAAAACTCTTGCTGCCTGCCCATGGAGTGCCCAGTGTGGCCCACCAACTGCACCACAAAGCCAAAGCTTCCAGGCTTTCTTTCCTGGGAATTAGGGCTGTTGTTTCCTGTTTTCAGCCATGCCTCCCAACTGATAGCCCAACTCCCAAACTGCTAGCATGCCTGTTGATACAGAATTGTTAAAATAAACCTTGCCAGTATATGTTTTCAGATACTGATTATTTAGTGTCGTTTCACTTTAATCCACCCCAAGGGAATTATTAATAAAAACCTGAGTTACCCCCTCTCCCCTTTTCCTGGGGCGGGTTGTAACACCAATCAGCACTGACTCCGCCCAGTAGGCATAGCAAAGGAAGTTTCCTTTTGGTTTAGGGTTTAGTGTTAGGGTTAGGGTTAGGGTTTAGGGTTAGGGTTAGGGTTAGGGTTAGGGTTAGGTTTTGAGTTAGGGTTAGGGTTAGAAAGGGTTAGGGTTAGGGTTAGGAAATTTAGGGTTAGGGTTAGAGTTAGCAAAAGTTAGGATTAGGGTTAGGTTTAGGGTTAGCAAAAGACAGGGTTACTGTTAGGGTTTGTGTTAGGGTTAGGGTTAGGGGTATGGGTAAGGGTTAGGGTTAGGAAGAATTTGTCTCAATGCGCAATCTAACAATCGCGGTTTTAGCCCATTCTGGACACGCAGCGGTGCCCAATAAGCTCCTCTCAGGCTGTAAGCCCGATTCATTGCCCACCGCTGTCAGAATCTTTTGCTTTTTCTCTTGGGTTTCTGCTTTTGCTGTTGCTGTTCTGTTGCGTGTCTGGCAGAATACCCACTACCGTCCAGTATGTACTCTACTTCTATAGAGCACTGTCTCCTAACCCCAACATTAAAAGAGAGACTGCAAGCTATGCGCAAACCCTGTTCCCTAACCCTAACCCTAACCAAGAGACTGCAAGTTATGCGCAAACCTTTTTCCCTAACCCTAACCTTAAAAGTGAGAATGGAAGCAATGCGCAAACCCTCTTCCCTAACCCTAACCTTAAAAAAGAGACTGCAAACTATGCGCAAACCTGTTACCTAACCCTAACTTTAAAAAAGAAACTGCAAGGTATGCGCAAACCCGGTTCCCTGACCCTAATCCTAAAAAAGTGAATGCAAGCTATGTGCAAACCCTGTTCCCTAACCCTAACCTTAAAAAAGAGACTGCAAACTATGCACAAAACCAGTTCCCTAACCCTAACTTTAAAAAAGAGACTGCAAGCTACTAGGGTTAGGGTTAGGGTTAGGGTTAGGGTTCGGGTTAGGGTTAAGGTTAGGGTTAGGGTAAGGGTTAGGGGTTAGGGTTGGGGTTAGGGTTAGGGTTAGTCAGAATCTGTCTCAATGCGCGATCTAACTATCGCGGGTTTACCCCATTCCAGGAACGCAGTGGTGCCCAGTAAACCCCTCTCGGGCTATAAGCCCGATTCAGTGCCCACCGCTGTCAGAATCTTTTGCTTTTTCTCTTGGGTCTCTGCTTTTGCTGTTGCTGTTCTGTTGCGTGTCTGGCAGAATCCCCACCGCCGTCCGGTATGTACTCTGCTTCTATAGAGCACTGGCCCCGCCCACTGGGTGGAGTCAAGAGGTGGAGTCCGTGTTGATTGTTCTGCGTCACTGACTCCGCCTACTGGGCGGAGTCAGTGCTGATTGGTGTTACAACCCGCCCCAGGAAAAGGGGAGAGGGGGTAACTCAGTTTTTTATTAATAATTCCCTTGGGGTGGATTAAAATGAAGCGACACTAAATAATCGGTGTCTGAAAACATATACTGGCAAGGTTTATTTTAACAATTCTGTATCAACAGGCATGCTAGCAGTTTGGGTGCTGTCATACCACAATGTGACACAGAGATAACCTTTGGGGGGGGGAAAGAAAATGCATAGGGGAGAGAAAGGCAGGATAAGAGCAAGGGAGAGTAAGAGAAAGAAAAGCTGAGAGTGGACAGATGTATATAGTCACCGCCCACGGGGTCCAGCAATGCTTCCATGTCTGTCAGTTGAAGTGGTGGCCTTGATCTGCCGGGGGTGAAGGAGGGAAGTCCCCATACTCCAAGAAGTTATGAGTTATAGCCATGATTAGTGTCACGGACCATGCCTCGAGCCTCCAACATCTCGAGGGTTGCAGTCTCTCTTCTAAGGTTAGGGAACAGGCTTTGGGCATAGTTTACAGTTACTGTGTAGACCAATTGTCAGAGACTGAAATGGTTAATGATTTATGCATTCTAGGAGACTTTTCAGGCTTTTAACTTGCATGATACCTCTGATGAGCAGCCAATAGAACGGCTCTGCTGGAATGACGTCATTGCCAAATTCTGCTGGGCCCCTGTCCTTGTGCCGGTGAGTCATCCGATAGAACGTCGAAACTTCCGCGGGGGCTGCCGGGAGCGGGGCGGTGATGGCGGGGGAGGGGAGGATCGGGATTGAACCCGATTGGTCCCGATCGATCCCGGCCCCAGGGTCTCCCCCCGCCGCGCTGTTTTTCACGTGCGGCCCCAACGAGGCCATGGTGGTGTGGGGTGAGTTCAGGGGGTCCGGGGGCTCCTGGTGACCCCTCCGAATCTCCCCCAAGACTCTCGGGAACCGCCCAGATCCCCCCAAGACTGCTGGGGACCCTCCGCCTTTCCCCCTCCTCCCCCAAATCTCCTGTGCATCCCCTTAACCCTTGAAAATCTCCTGGGACCACCTCAGACCCCCAGACTCCCTCCTGGGGACCCCCAAACACTCTTCAGGACTCCGGGGTCCTTCCCGACCCCCTCCTAGAGTCTTTTGGGTGTCACCCACCCTTTACGGCGGATTCCTCCGTCCATTTTTCCACCCCGGACTGCTGGGGGTCCACCCCCCCAAGAAACTACTGGGAACTCCCCAGTGTCCCACCACGAGATTCCTGGGTCCCTCCCCCCCCAACCCCCTGTGGGTGCCCCCATCCTTTCTTCCCCTCGAAAATATTCTTGGGGGTCCCCCAATGTCTCCTCCAGCCCCCATCCTGCCAGGAATAGATTTGGGGGGATCTCCTTCCCCTTCCCTCTGGCCTGAAGGCAAATGCCCTCCCTGTCCTTCTTCCTTCGCCCCCAGGCAGAAAAGAGAAGAGAAACAGCCAGTTGGCCCTGGCAGGTGTGGGTGTGTGCAGGCTGTGGTTGAGTGGTTGAGAAGGGAGAGGAGGGGGCTGGTGTTTGGGCCAAGTCCAGCAGGTGATGTCTTTTGTATCTGGCAGTCCTTGGTCGGCTCCACGACCATCCAGCTGTCAGTGTTCATGACATACCCATCAGCCCTTCTCTTCTTGGTTCCTACACTTGCCAACCCTAAGCTGCTCCTAAGTTCTCTTGCTGTCAGTTCATAAAGAGGTCTTGTCAAGTGTTACTGATTTAGAAACTAAAGCCTGACATCTTTGCCTTTGCCAAAGATGTGTGTGAAAGGGCAGTGCTGTTGCAAAGCAGTGTTGAGCTTCACATTGGGTGACTTGGCAGCTTCCTCTGCATCACCCATGCACCCTGGGTTTCTTTGAATTCTGTTGAATTTTTATGAAGTTTGTTATACCTCCATATTGTTCCCCTTTCTCCCTCAGATTTTTCACGCCCAAAGTTGTTTGTCACCCTGTCCTCCCCTGCTTTCCCACTCCTCTGCCACTGATTGGCTACAGTTTGCTGCAGTGCAAAGAGAGCTCCCATTGACCCTTTCTCCTGGAGACTCTGAAGTTCCACCCACCTTTTCCCTGTCTCCCTATCACACTTTTCCCTGAGTTGTCAGTTCCATGCTCCTCCCCAGTTCAGAATCCTCCCCTCAGACTTACCTTATTTAAAACCCTGTTGTCCCTGAATAAAGTGGCATTGCTGCACGAACCCTCGACTGTGCCAAGAACCGTTATTGCAGTGCTCGGTCCCATTTCCCATCCCCCCGGACCATGGCAAGTGGCGCCCAACGTGGGGCACAGTTGAGGACTCTCATATTGAGAGAACTCCTGTGTCCTCACCTGGGTTCAGGCGACGCCAGGAGAGGCGATCGTCCCCGCCGGTCCTCCTCAGCAGAACGGACGGCTGTGGGCTCAGCGGTAGCTGCACGGGTCGACGCACCAGACAGGTGAACTGCTGAGGACATTCCTCACCCTACCCTAACACCCACAGCCCGGCAGAACACCAAAGGGAGGATTTCCATCAAGAGACTGTTGTTGAGACCCGACTAACATCAACATGGGACTCACACTCTCAACCTCCCAAAAATTTGTATACAGGTGCCTAAAAGACTTTGTAATAGAACACGGTCACCCCTTAGATAAAAAATTGGCAAAATCACTCACCAGATGGCTCGACCACAAGGGTCACCAGCTTGCCGAGGACACCAGCGTAGAGCAGTGGCAAGCCATAGGCTACAGCCTCTGGCGGGACAGCGATAAGGGGGACCGTATAGCTAAAGAGGCGCTCATCGCATGGAGGTTAGTTCTGATGGTGCTACAGCACCAGATGATGAACAAGAATATCAGCCTCCCCAAGACAGACACTGAGCGGACAGAGAGGGACACTGAGCAGACAGAGACGGACACTGAGCAGATAGACACACAAGATGGTGGGAGGGGAAGAAACCATCGCGCCGAATTCAAAATGGCGTCGAGGAGGAGGGACCCAGGGACCACGCGGAGAAAAGGCGGGAAGGGACACCGCGGGAAAAATCAGCGCAGGAAAGGAGGAGGCGGGGTCCCTTAGCACCACCCTCCAGGCCGCCTCCGCCTCCACCTGATTGCATCAGAGATCCCTCCCCCGGCATGCCCACGAGCACACCCACTTCCTCCAACCCTGCCTCTTCCCCGGATACATCACCTTCAAGGGCCGGAAGGGTGGCAAAGGACAGGGTCAAGGCGAAGGTCAGGGCCTCCTTCCGGCAAGATGGCTGCGCCCATAGGCCTCACACCACCGAGGCCTACCCCGCCTGCCACCACCCTGAACCGGACATAGACTTAATGCAGCACTCCCCTGAATGGCAGCTTAAGCTACCAGATATCTGGAGAGCCTTCAGGGAGGAGGCTGCTAGCGCTAAAGACACTGAATTCCTAAAAGCATTTCCCATCTATGTAGAGGAAGGAAGGGCCCCAGAGTGGCTGTAGGGAATTGGCTATAGAACACAGCTTGCCTAGGCCGTGGGAACATCTTAGATAGCGAGGTTACAGTGCCCTTGTACCCTGTTAGCTGGCTGGTAAACAGGACATTGTGATTAGCAAAACAAAAAGCAACTGAGTACCACCTGTGTTAACAAAGAAATGAGTAAGAGGTGAGATCAACATTTAAGCAGAACCAATAATGAGCTTAGTTTTTGCAATATGTATGAACTAATTATAAAGCATATATTAAGCTGTTAGCAATGATCAATAAACGAAGCTTGCTGATTCTCATATTGAGCGTCTCATTCTTCCCTCGTCACGACAAATGGCGCCCGAACAGGGACTAAGTTGAATCTGCAGTCCCCGACGCTTGAACAGGGGGTAAGTTAAATCTGCATCCCCCAGGGGCTAAGTTAAATCAGTATGCCCCAAGGGACTAAGTTGAATCTGCGGTCCCCGAAACCTGAACAGGGGGTAAGTTAAATCTGCATCCCCCGAAGCCACGGTCTGACGCAGTAGCCGGTCGGTCCTGAAGCAGCACAAGAGGCGAAAGAGCTGGACTCCGCACCCCAGGCGACCTTACAGAAGGGTCCTGACCGACAACACCGTCGACGTCTTGTAAAAGGCTGCAACAGCGCGCTGAAGATTTATAGGTATGGAAAGACAAGCGGTGCTTTTATTACTCCAGTGCTTTTTAGAAAAGCGGGGACTTAAGGGTATAGCTTTGAAAAAAGAATTACCAAGATTGCTTACGACGAGGGTTGCTAAAAGTTGTTTTGTGGACCCTAATACAGTTTTTGATGAAAGAGAATGGAGACGTTATGAGGTTAAGTTGTGGGAGGTTGACGCGGAGACGGAGCTCAATGTAACATGACAGAAGTGGAGAAACTGCCAGGCCAACCAGACAAGACGCCTGGACAGGTGAGCCACCGAGAACAAAAGGGATCTAATGTTGCATCTATATGGAAGTCTATCCTGCTTAAAAAAGGAAGAAAAATTAGACGAACTGGCTTTGCGGCAGATGCTGCTTTCATGTAAGGGCCAGGGATATGAAGCGAACACTGTAACTGCCTTTACTATCTCTACTTGGAAAGAACTTAGTGATAAGCTCTTTACTGCTGCCTCTAAGGGAGAAAAAGTTGCTGCTTCCCTCCTTACAACTTGGCGATTGTTATCTGGAATAGTAAAAGGCATTAGAGCACAGTATGAGGACATTAGAATGCTACTAGATACCATCATACAGAGAAATCGTGTAAAAAGGGAGTCGAGCGGAGTTGAAGGGAGACGGAGCGGGACAAGAAATCACGGATCGGAGCCGGGGACAACCGAGCGGCCCCGCCAACATGAACGCGGTGCTAGCATCTCGGCAGTGCATATCCAGGACGATCGGAGATGACGGCTGCAGTGTGAAAGTACTGCTGATGGACCAGAGATGAACTTTACGAGCACTATGACTGAGTTCCACCTTAAGACATTTCCAGCTTTTCATCTGAACTGTACTGCGGGACTGCGCTGCGCGTTTGTGGCTGTGTTCACGGCGTTGTGTGCTTATGCCGCCGTGCCGAGTGAACCCGTGCTGGCGCCGGGTCTGTCCGCCTGTGGCGGGTGTCTACGGGGCGGCGCCGGGCAGCGGAGCAGTGGTGGTGGTCGCGGCGCCTGTGCGGAGCGGTGCGCCCCCGTGCGTGCACACCGGCGGCTCCAGGTGCGGCGAGCAACGGGGGGGCTCTGTGTCCCCCGCACTGCTGACAGCCATGGTCCTGGGGGGTGTGCGTTCCCCTTCCCTTCTTTGCAGCGAGTGTTTTTTCCCTGGTGCCGCTCCTCTTCCTAGAGCGGCGAGTTAATGATGGTAGCAAAAGCCTTGAGGGGTGCAGTTGGAGGAGGGGGAAAGCTGTTTCTCCTTTTCCCCGTTAGACCAATCACCCCCTCTCTGAAACTGTTTGCAGCTGTTCTCTCCCTCTCCTATGTTTTTGTCTTTTCTTAAGCAGACTCTGTGATTAAGTTAAGTTCCTTCTGCTGATTTTCTTTGGGTGAGCCCGGTCCCTCCTCCCCCTCCTTCGTCCTTCGGCAATGAGGGGCGGGGGGGAGGCAAAGACGGTAAAACACAGAAAAAAGGGAAAAGAGAAAAAACAACTTAAAATTAACAATATCCCAACTTATAAATCAGATAAGATTGCATTGTTTTTACAGCAATAGGTGTTATGCATGCAGCGTGCTCCTGGCATTGTCAAATGTTTTCTTCAAAAACAGAAAGGGAGACTGACGAAAAATCCTTTGAAGCAAGATTAGAAATAATGCAACATCCGTGCTTAGCCTTTTGCATATTACAGAAGGTTATTAAGAATTTCCTATAGCTTGCTATTTCGCATCTCTTACATGAAGTTTGGCTGTTTCCCCCAGGGGCAGGGTGCAGGTAGAAGATTTGGAGACGGAACGATGAGACAGAAGGGGACATAGTCTTGCCCCCTGCAAAAGTAGTTTTATTGCCTTTATGACAGAATATCATTGCTCTATGAGAAGGGTTGAAGATTTCCAAGATAATATTCTGTTCTTTCTTGCTGTATCTGTCTTTTACATAGAGAGTTATGCAGGATTTGCAGATTGCTGAAGACGGCTATGCCATAAATTTCCTTTGAATTATGAAACTGATAAGAAGTGCACAGTCAATGACTACTTGAAAATGTGTGTGATTGAGGAGCATGTTTGAGGTGGCCACCTGAATGTGGTGTGAAAGAGAAAAGCTACATGAATGTGTGACTGTGTAAACTTAAAAATACCTTCTGCCGGTGTTAAGATTTTAGAGATGTGTAACATGATTCTGTTGAACCATAGTGAATCCTTATTCTGAATGGTATATGAATTCTTCAAATTCCCACCGTGAGTGATGAGGTTTTAGTTATTTCTAGACTAGCCCTGTCCGGCTAGCTGTATGATCTGAAGTTAAATAAGAAGTTCTTACAAAAATTTAATATTCTATTACAGCCTTGTATGAAATTTATGCAAGTTAAGTCTCAGGTGGAGTTTTTCCACTGCTGTTGCTCCTTAGCTGTGTAAGCTGCGCAGGAGACCACTAGTTTTAGAGCAAGTAAAAATCATAAGCCAGCAAAAATTAGTGCAGACTGCAAGGTTGGCAGAGCCCGAAACAAAATACACCACTATGCATCCAGGTGCCCGGGAACCATTCTTAACAATTTGTGGAAAAGCTGCAAGATGCTGTAGAGAAACAAGTTTTGTGACAGACACAGAAGTTGCTAGTTACATAACTAGCTAGAGATAATGCAGGCTTGTGGCAGGGTGAGGTCCTTAGACCATCAAATAATTGCATTTGCATCTGCTATGGCAGTAGTGAGAGTCGTTTTGAGCTTTTCTGTGTTTTCCAGGATTTAAATCAGGAGTTGTTGGTGTTGCTGCCTTGTTTGCTCAGCTTGTTGCAGGGGCAGACTGTCAAGGCCATCCTGCATGCCTTCTCAAAAACATCTGTAGTGTTGTGTATAGTGTGTCTTCAGGCCTCCTGGCTGGAGGCCAGAGCAGACCAATTTTGTTGATCAGTGTGACCAGAGCTGAAGTGTTGTTTTAAAGAATCCTTATATATTGTCTTCAAAACCCCTCCCGTGCAACAGCTGGTAGCAATATTAATTGTAAAACGGCTAGTTTCTCCTCCTTAAAACATGCCCTACCCATTGTAGCTGTGTTCTCAGCAAAATAGCCTCACTAATTGTGATTAATCCTTGTTTTATACCAGATGTATTGCTTGCATAATTTGACTAGTGAATGTTTAGGGTTGTACGAAGGCAACGTGTATTCTTTGTGATGCTCAAAGCTTGCTGTTAATTGTCCAAACAAACAAACAAACTTCTATAGTCATTCCAAGAGTTAAGGTTGTGATATTAGGAGGTACTGCTTGGAGTTTTCCTTTAGAACATACAGATCCTGTGTGACTTAAACAATGGCTCCTACCTACAGAACAGCTGTTGGCCCTGCAACAGCTTGTCAGAAGGCAGCTTGATTCTGATTACATTGAACCATCTCAGAATCCTTTAATTACCTCTGTGTTTGTGATAAAGAAAAAATCTATGAAATGAAAACCATTGCATGATCTCAGACAGGTTGGTGCAATCATGGTTAGTAAGCATTGGCTTACTGACCCCTTCTGTGCTTTCTGCTGAATAACCCATTGTTATTATTGATTTGACAGGTTATCTTCTCACAATCCAGTTAGATCCCAGTGATAGAGAAAAAATGTGCATTTTTAGCTCCATCTATTATTCGTGCAGAACCTTATGAGTGTTATCCATAGAAAACCCTCTCCCATAGAATGAAAGGCTTTTCTATAATTTGTCAGTGGTTTATGTTTCCAATGCAATTTTCTGACTGTCTTTGTTGTCATTATATAGATGATATTTCTGCTAGCTGTAACCACTGAGGATTAGCTGGGTGTGTTGGACGTTGAAACCAGAAAGAGTCTACAATTCTTTGGCCTAGTAGTTGCTCCTGACACGGTGCAGTGAAAAGTACCCTGGAAATATTTAGGGTTCATGTACACAAAAAGCAGTCATTTCTCAACCAGTTATGCCAAGTCTTAATTTTCAAGCGTTGTTTGTACTCTGAAGAACTCCTTTGCAGAGGATTGTTCCAGCAAGTTTCCTATGCTTCGATCCAGTGCAGTTTCATAGTTTTTTACCTCTTTTACAGTTTTGAGAAAAACACGCTGTGCTTGGCCAAAAGCCTCCTTTAAGCTGATGGTCTTGTGGTCCCTGTGGGAGCTGGGGGCGGAGCGCAGCGTGCAGGTGTGGACCTTGTCCTTCTCACAGTAGCATTCCAGCAGTTTACTGTACTGGGGGATTTTCTCTCAGCCAAAACCTGGGCACCACAGAGCCCCACCAGGACGTAGTTTTTTTCTGAGTGTTCTTTGTGCTATGCTTACTCAGGTGGGCTTGGCACAGGGAGACCTTGCAGGTCAGGCAAGTCTTCATGGCTGAACGGGGGCCTGTGGGGTAAAGGCAGAGTGGGCACTGGGAAGGGCCCTGCTGGCATATTTCTGTTCCTTCTGTATGCATGCACTCCTTGCAGAAGCTGTGACCACACCCCAGAGACATAGGGTTCCTGTAAATGTCCAGGCAGATGGGGCATGTCAGTTCGTCCTTCAGCCTGGCCTCAGCACCCACCTCGGCCATGTTGCCTGAGCTTCGTGACAGGGCTGAGAGCAAGGAGGAGGGCACTGGTGAGAAACTGAGAGCACAGCATACAGAAGCCTTCAGATGTCGATTTAGCTTAATTCATTCTATTGCTTGCTCAGTTGTTGTCTCTTGTCCGGATTGTCATCGTGCTTGTACTGTCTATTTTAGTACTAACCCTCGAGGTCTTACTCTGGCAAAAGATCCCCAAGAGTTAGATTTAATGGGATCACTGTATATACATAACACAAGTGGTAATGGGACTCAAACCTGTTTTATGTTGAGATTATTTCAATCTAGATTAAGTGTTTATCAAAACCACGACTTGTCCAGCTGGCACAAACTGCCTAGCCTGTACACAAAAGAACTGTAGAGCCTGAGTGAAACAGTAGAACACACAAAGAAAGTAACAGTAACAACTAGTCCTATAGACTTGTGGCTTCAATCTATTTTTGGTTCTATGTCTGAATGGGTTTTAAGTTTTGTTAAAGAAAAACCTACGATGGTTGTTGACAATTGTTGTAATTTTAGTAATAGTACATATTGCTTTTTCTTGTATTGTTAAATGTGTAAGTGCTATAACAGAGAAAACATTATTAGCCCAGAATAAAAAAACGGGGGTATTTGTAGGGAATTGGCTATAGAACACGGCTTGCCTAGGCCGTGGGAACATCTTAGACAGCGAGGTTACAGTGCCCTTGTACCCTGTTAGCTGGCTGGTAAACAGGACATTGTGATTAGCAAAACAAAAAGCAACTGAGTACCACCTGTGTCAACAAAGAAATGAGTAAGAGGTGAGATCAACATTTAAGCAGAACCAATAATGAGCTTAGCTTTTGCAATATGTATGAACTAATTATAAAGCATATATTAAGCTGTTAGCAATGATCAATAAACGAAGCTTGCTGATTCTCATATTGAGCGTCTCATTCTTCCCTCGTCACGACAAGTGGCGACCAATATTGTACCCCATGCTAAAAGATAAGAAAAAGGCCATCGTCGAGTATGGGTTGGGGGCACCCTTCACCATCGAGTTGCTAGAATCCTTCTTCCTGGCCTATAAGCTGATACGTTACAACATCAGTGATAGGAGGACTCTTTACAACAGTACAGTCCTCAGTATTTGAGGCAGAATGGAAAAAATTAATCACTGCATATGTCAATGACAAAATGGAAAGAAGGGGAATCCCAATTCAGCAGGCAATAGACATGCTCTATGGGGAGGGGAACTATTCGAGTAGGGGGGATCAAGCTCGAATTGCCCCCAAATTTTTAGAAGCGACTAAAGAATTGGCATTAGAGGCCGTGAAAAGGGTGACAGATGCCTATGTGCAGACGCCTTCTTTCACACTTATTAACCAAGGCCCAAAAGAACCTTTTGTAGAATTCATACCCAGGCTAAAAGAGGCAATCAGCAGGCAGGTCCACCAAAAAGAGAGCCAGGAAATTTTATTCAATAAATTGGTTATCAAAAAGGCGAATGAGGACTGTCAGAAAGCTTTGAAGATGTTAAAGGATCCCTCCCTACTCGAAATGATAGATGCATGTAAAAATATAGGTTCCAATTCCCATAAAGCGCGTCTATTGGCTGCCACTTTCATGGGTCCCCAATCATGTTTCAATTGTGGTGAAAAGGGACACTTCAAAAAACATTGTCCTAAGTTAGTCCCCGAACCAAATTTGCCTAAGACCCTATGTGGGAGGTGTGGGAAGGGCCGCCATTGGTCTTCTAGTTGTAGGTCAATGACCAATATCAATGGTGAGCCCCTTCCCCCCAGGAGGTCCCCAGAGCTGAGGAAAAGGGTAACCTTCCAATCTTTGCCCGATCTTCGCCCTTACTCCTGTGAACATCAGGGAAACGGGGAGCAGAGCGCCCAGGGGGGCGCGACGACACAAATAACCCCTGCTCTCCGCTCCATCCTGCGCCCAACACCGCGCCCAGCTACCCCATTACCCAAGAGCCTCCGACAGACCTCATTCCCGTTCAGTGTGATCCTTTAAATTCAGCAGACCCTATCTCAGTTAAAAACCAGTGTGTTCCCCTAAATTGGATAATCCTTTCCGTTACTCACCCATCTACTCACCTAAGCTCCTATGAGCAGGCCAGGGTTAGACCATCTGCCCCCGTCGATCCAGATAAGACTTACCTGATGATATCGCACTTTTCAGCAGTGGCTAAGGGAATAATTGTAGTGCCTACTCTCCTGACGGGACTGACGAACACAAATATAGCTATATGCCTAACTGTGCATCTCCCTCCCGTGCAGTTGGAGGACCGCTTCCCTGTGGCGAAGATGGTCTCCACCGACGAGCTACTCTGCGTGGTGTCCCCAGATGAGGAGCGGATGGAGGGATCACTGAGGGAAGTCCACTGGACAACCTCGGTGAAGACCTCTGGCCCTCTTCTAACATGTCTCATCTACTTTTCTCAACCTAGGCACCCTCAGAAAGTCAAGGTGGAAGGGTTACTCGACATGGGGGCGGATGTCACCATAATTGCCTCCAAGGACTGGCCGTACGGCTGGCCAGCCCAGACCACTAACATCAGAGTCAGCGGTGTAGGGGGATCGCAGTACCCCATCAGGAGTAAAGAGGTAAAGAGGAACTCCGAAGTTCCACCCACCTTTTCCCTGTCTTCCTATCACACTTTTCCCTGAGTTGTCAGTCCCATGCTCCTCCCCAGTTCAGAATCCTCCCCTCAGACTTTAAACCCCTTATTTAAACCCCTGTTGTCCCTGAATAAAGTGGCATCGCTGCACGAACCCTCAACTGTGCCAAGAACCGTTATTGCAGTGCTCAGTCCTATTTCCCATCCCCCTGGACCGTGGCAGCAGGGAGATTGCCAAAACTGAAACCAGTACACAGTTGAAAGCTGAACAAAACAACATTTATTCCAAAGAAAGTAGCAAACAAAATGAGAAACCGAGAGACAGAAAAGAGAAGGGAAACAAGCCCCCAAGACAACCCCCCATTCACTCAAGTGTTGCTTACCAGGTTGTCTTACCGACCCCAGAATGCTTAGAATTCCCCATAGCAGAAGCTGCATCCTCATTATCCTCAATGAGCCAATTTTCATTAATGTGAGGAAAGCTGAGAGACTGTAGAAACATCAGTTGAACTTCAAAGTCTCCTGGTTTCTGTCTCTCCTCAGACTTAGAATCAGGGTTAGGGTTAGGGTTAGGGTTAGGGTTAGGGTTAGGTTTAGGGTTGGGGTTAGGGTTTAGGGTTAGGGTTAGAGTTAGGGTTAGGGTTAGGGGTTTTTTTAGGGTTAGGGAACCGGGTTTGCGCATAGTTTGCAGTCTCTTTTTTAGGGTTAGTGTTGCTATGCGCAAACCCGATTCCCTGACCCTAATCCTAAAAAAGTGAATGCAAGCTATGTGCAAACCCTGTTCCCTAAACTTAACCTTAAAAAAGAGACTGCTCATCAGAGGTATCATGCAAGTCAAAAGCCTGAAAAGTCCCCTAGAATGCATAAATCATTAACCATTTCAGTCTCTGACAATTGGTCCACACAGTAACTGCAAGCTATGCCCAAAGCCTGTTCCCTAACCTTAGAAGAGAGACTGCAACCCTCGAGATGTTGGAGGCTCGAGGCATGGTCTGTGACACTAATCATGGCTATAACTCATAACTTCTTGGAGTATGGGGACTTCCCTCCTTCACCCCCGGCAGATCAAGGCCACCACTTCAACTGACAGACATGGAAGCATCGCTGGACCCCGTGGGCGGTGACTATATACATCTGTCCACTCTCAGCTTTTCTTTCTCTTACTCTCCCTTGCTCTTATCCTGCCTTTCTCTCCCTTATGCATTTTCTTTCCCCCCCCAAAGGTTATCTCTGTGTCACATTGTGGTATGACAGCACCCAAACTGCTAGCATGCCTGTTGATACAGAATTGTTAAAATAAACCTTGCCAGTATATGTTTTCAGACACTGATTATTTAGTGTCGTTTCACTTTAATCCACCCCAAGGGAATTATTAATAAAAACCTGAGTTACCTCCTCTCCCTTTTCCTGGGGCGGGTTGTAACACCAATCAGCACTGACTCCGCCCAGTAGGCGGAGCCAGTGACGCAGAACAATCAACACGGACTCCACCTCTTGACTCCACCCAGTGGGCGGGGCCAGTGCTCTAGAGAAGCAGAGTACATACCGGACGGCGGTGGGTATTCTGCCAGACACGCAACAGAACAGCAACAGCAAAAGCAGAGACCCCAGAGAAAAAGCAAAAGATTCTGACAGCGGTGGGCACTGAATCGGGCTTATAGCCCAAGAGGGGTTTACTGGGCACCACTGCGTTCCTGGAATGGGGTAAACCCGCGATAGTTAGATCGCGCATTGAGACAGATTCTGACTAACCCTAACCCTAACCCCAACCCTAACCCCTAACCCTTACCCTAACCCTAACCTTTACCCTAAACCGAACCCTAACCCTAACCCTATCCCTAACCCTAACCCTAACCCTAACCCTAAAACCTAACCCAAACCCTAACCCTAACACTAACCCTAACCCTAGTAGCTTGCAGTCTCTTTTTTAAAGTTAGGGTTAGGGAACTGGTTTTGTGCATAGCTTGCAGTCTCTTTTTTAAGGTTAAGGTTAGGGAACAGGGTTTGCACATAGCTTGCATTCTCTTTTTTAGGATTAGGGTCAGGGAATCGGGGTTGCGCATAGTTTGCAGTCTCTTTTTTAAGGTTAGGTTCAGAGAAAAGGGTTTGCTTATAACTTGCAGTCTCTTTATTAAGGTTAGGGTTAGGGAAGAAGGTTTGCGCATAACTTGCAGTCTCGTTTTTAGGGTTAGGGTTAGGTAACAGGGTTTGTGCATAGTTTGCATTCTCACTTTTAAGGTTAGGATTAGGGAAAAAGGTTTGCGCATAGCTTGCAGTCTCTTGGTTAGGGTAGGGAACAGGGTTTGCGCATAGCTTCCAGTCTCTCTTTTAATGTTGGGGTTAGGGGACAGGGCTCTATAGAAGCAGAGTACATACTGGACGGCGGTGGGTATTCTGACAGATACGCAACTGAACAGCAACAGCAAAAGCAGAGACCCAAGAGAAAAAGCAAAAGATTCTGACACAGTGGGCAGTGAATCGGGCTTATAGCCTGAGAGGGGCTTATTGGGCACCGCTGCGTGTCCGGAATGGGCTAAAACCGCGATTGTTAGATCGCGCACTGAGACAAATTCTTCCTAACCCTAACCCTTACCCATAACCCTAACCCTAACGCTAACCCTAACCCTAACCCTAACAGTAACCCTGTCTTTTGCTAACCCTAAACCTAACCCTAACCCTAACCCTAACTTTTGCTAACTCTAACCCTAACCCTAAGTTTCCTAACCCTAACCCTTTCTAACCCTAACCCTAACTCAAAACCTAACCCTAACATTAACCCCAACCGTAACCCTAACCATAACCGCAACAATAACCCTAACCTTAACCCTAACCCTTACCCTAACCCTAACCCTAACCCTAACACTAA
>NW_021938289.1:0-13431 GCF_001715985.3 Manacus vitellinus
AATTTCCTAACCCTAACCCTTTCTAACCCTAACCCTAACTCAAAACCTAACCCTAACCCTAACCCTAATCCTAACCCTGACCCTAACCCTAACCCTAACCCTAACCCTAAACCCTAACCCTAACCCTAACCCTAACCCTAACCCTAACCCTAACCCTAAATCTAACCTTAGTAGCTTGCAGTCTCTTTTTTAAGGTGAGGGGTAGGGAAAAGGGTTTGCGCATAGCTTGCAGGTTTTTTTTAGGGTTAGGGAACCGGGTTTGCGCATAGCTTGCAGTCTCTTTTTTAGGGTTAGTGTTAGGGAAAAGGGTTTGCGCATAGCTTGCAGTTACTGTGTGGACCAATCAGCACTGACTCCGCCCAGTAGGCAAAGCCAGTGACACGGACCAATCAGCACTGGCTCCACCTCTTGACTCCACCCAGTGGGCGGGGCCAGTGCTCTATAGAAGCAGAGTACATACCGGACGGCGGTGGGTATTCTGCCAGACACGCAACAGAACAGCAACAGCAAAAGCAGAGACCCAAGAGAAAAAGCAAAAGATTCTGACAGCGGTGGGCAGTGAATCGGGCTTATAGCCCCAGAGGGGCTTATTGGGCACCGCTGCGTGTCTGGAATGGGCTAAACCCGCGATTGTTAGATCACACATTGAGACCGATTCAGCCTAACCCTAATCCTAACCCTAACACTAAACCGTAACCCAAACAAACCGTAAACCCTAAAACCTAAACCCTAACCCTTGCTAACCTTAACCCTAACCCTAACCCTAACATCTCATAGCAGAGGGAGGGAGGGGCCTGATTCCTCATCAGATATATCAACAGTCAAAAGCCTGTAAGCTCAGCTCTTGCCTTTTCAGGGCTTCACACCGTCAACACTGGAGGGAGGGAGGGGCCCGACTGCTCATCAGAGGTATCATGCAAGTCAAAAGCCTGAAAAGTCTCCTAGAATGCATAAATCATTAACCATTTCAGTCTCTGACAATTGGTCCACACAGTAACTGCAAGCTATGCCCAAAGCCTGTTCCCTAACCTTAGAAGAGAGACTGCAACCCTCGAGGCATGGTCCGTGACACTAATCATGGCTATAACTCATAACTTCTTGGAGTATGGGGACTTCCCTCCTTCAGCCCCGGCAGATCAAGGCCACCACTTCAACTGACAGACATGGAAGCATCGCTGGACCCCGTGGGCAGTGACTATATATATCTGTCCACTCTCAGCTTTTCTTTCTCTTACTCTCCCTTGCTCTTATCCTGCCTTTCTCTCCCCTATGCATTTTCTTTCCCCCGCCCAAAGGTTATCTCTGTGTGTAGCAGTTCGTTCGGATACATGTCCAGAATAAAGACAAGTGCCAAAAATACTCAAGCACACAAAATATCTTTTATTACAGTGAGAATAATAATAATAGTAATAAACTTAACAAGAGGGATTAAAAACTAAAAAAGGATACAAAGTAACTATCTTATCGGGTGGCATTAAAACAAATACTACGAACAGCATTTAATACAGTATTAACTAGTGAAAAGGGATACCAAAAAAAAAAGGATCTTAGTAAAAGGGGAAACTAAAGGAAAAATAGTATAAACATAAAAGGAGAATTAAAGGAACACTAAAAGGATATTAAAAAAGTTTGTTCTCTCAGTTGCTTCCTATCAAAAAACTGTGCTTACCCACACAGACAGGCCAGGGCTGTCAGGATCTGCAGCAGCTGGTCGGTACCCATGCTTAGCGGGCGTCCCCGCGGAGCAACACAGTCTCGGTGGTAGGATGAGTATCGCTCAACTCAGCAGCTCCGACACCCCATTTTTATCAGTTCCACATTACACTACGTAGGGCCAGTACGCAGTATAAGGTGATGCCTGAATGGCAGCCAAACACCGCCTGATCATTACCTCATGGCAGCAGTCTGCGCATGCCCTACTTGTAGGGCAAGGGGCGAGCGACCCCTGCCCACATAATCTTCCTCCCATCATCATCTTTCTCACCCCTATGGATGACCTCTACCATTGTGTTTCAAGGGTAGATGTATCTATCTTGCAATATGTAGCAAAACCAAGGAAGAACTCAGCTCTGATAATAGGGGATATCAGGCTGACTTGCTGAAAAGCACAATGGACCTTACAATTAGCTTGTGCCATGAAGTTACATTGTACCATACTCTAGCTGGTTTCACATCCTAATATGATTCCGTTCTCACGCCTCTATGCTCCATTGATCATCTAATTCAAAAGTACCCCCCTTACACTGTGTCACATTGTGGTATGACAGCACCCAAACTGCTAGCATGCCTGTTGATACAGAATTGTTAAAATAAACCTTGCCAGTATATGTTTTCAGACACCGATTATTTAGTGTCGTTTCACTTTAATCCACCCCAAGGGAATTATTAATAAAAACCTGAGTTACCCCCTCTCCCCTTTTCCTGGGGCGGGTTGTAACACCAATCAGCACTGACTCTGCCCAGTAGGTGGAGCCAGTGACGCAGAACAATCAACACGGACTCCACCTCTTTACTCCACCCAGTGGGTGGGGCCAGTGATCTATAGAAGCAGAGTACATACCGGACGGCGGTGGGTATTCTGCCAGACACGCAACAGAACAGCAACAGCAAAAGCAGAGACCCAAGAGAAAAAGCAAAAGATTCTGACAGCGGTGGGCAGTGAATCGGGCTTATAGCCCGAGACGGGTTTACTGGGCACCACTGCGTTCCTGGAATGGGGTAAACCCGCGATAGTTAGATCGCGCATTGAGACAGATTCTGACTAACCCTAACCCTAACCCCAACCCTAACCCCTAACCCTTACCCTAACCCTAACCTTAACCCTAACCCGAATCCTAACCCTAACCCTAACGCTAACCCTAACCCTAACCCTAAACCCTAACCCCAACCCTAACCCTTACCCTAACCCTAACCCTAACCCTAGTAGCTTGCAGTCTCTTTTTTAAAGTTAGGGTTAGGGAACTGGTTTTGTGCATAGTTTGCAGTCTCTTTTTTAAGGTTAAGTTTAGGGAACAGGGTTTGCACATAGCTTGCATTCACTTTTTTAGGATTAGGGTCAGGGAATCGGGTTTGCGCATAGCTTGCAGTCTCTTTTTTAAGGTTAGGTTCAGAGAAAAGGGTTTGCGTATAGCTTGCAGTCTCTTTTTTAAGGTTAGGGTTAGGTAACAGGGTTTGCGCATAGTTTGCAGTCTCTTTTTTAAGGTTAGGGTAAGGGAAGAGGGTTTGCGCATAACTTGCAGTCTCGTTTTTAGGGTTAGGGTTAGGGAAAAGGGTTTGCGCATAGCTTGCATTCTCACTTTTAAGGTTAGGGTTAGGGAAAAAGGTTTGTGCATAGCTTGCAGTCTCTTGGTTAGGGTTAAGGTTAGGGAACAGGGTTTGCGCATAGCTTCCAGTCTCTCTTTTAATGCTGGGGTTAGGGGACAGTGCTCTATAGAAGCTGAGTACATACTGGACGGCGGTGGGTATTCTGCCAGACACGCAACAGAACAGCAACAGCAAAAGCAGAGACCCAAGAGAAAAAGCAAAAGATTCTGACAGCGGTGGGCAATGAATCGGGCTTATAGCCTGAGAGGGGCTTATTGGGCACCGCTGTGTGTCCAGAATGAGCTAAAACCGCGATTGTTAGATCGCGCACTGAGACAAATTCTTCCTAACCCTAACTCTTACCCATACCCCTAACCCTAACCCTAACCCTAACAGTAACCCTGTCTTTTGCTAACCCTAACCCTAACCCTAACCCTAACCCTAACTTTTGCTAACTCTAACTCTAACCCTAAATTTCCTAACCCTAACCCTAACCCTTTCTAACCCTAACCCTAACTCAAAACCTAACCCTAACCCTAAACCCTAACCCTAACCCTAACCCTAACACTAAACCCTAAACCAAAGGAAACTTCCTTTGCTATGCCTACTGGGCGGAATCAGTGCTGATTGGTGTTACAACCCGCCCCAGGAAAAGGGGAGAGGGGGTAACTCAGGTTTTTATTAATAATTCCCTTGGGGTGGATTAAAGTGAAACGACACTAAATAATCGGTGTCTGAAAACATATACTGGCAAGGTTTATTTTAACAATTCTGTATCAACAGGCATGCTAGTAGTTTGGGAGTTGGGCTATCAGTTGGGAGGCATGGCTGAAAACAGGAAACAACAGCCCTAATTCCCAGGAAAGAAAGCCTGGAAGCTTTGGCTTTGTGGTGCAGTTGGTGGGCCATACAGGGCACTCCATGGGCAGGCAACAAGAGTTTTCTGGATCTGGGAGTCAATCTGGGGGCCTCGGAGTGTTTGAGGGGAAGTTGGGAGTGTCCTGTGGGACCAGGATGGGATTTGAGGGCTCCTGGAGGGGCTGGGATGGGTGTATACTGCGGGCATCGTCTAGTATTGATGGGGGTAATCAGTGAGCTGACTGTTTCATAATCATCCAAATTTTAACATACAATATGATTATTAGAATAAAAAGCAAAAAGGTAATATCAACAAAACAGTAACAGGGTGAAGCTCTTGGTTGAAGACTGGTTTCTTCTTTTTCTCCAGTGATTTTAATTCTTTTTCGTCTGGGTTTTAATCCCATCTTTGGCATTTTGCTGCAAACATTTTGTCCCCATATCCATTGGAAATTGTATTAACTGTTGATGAGAACAAAGTGGAATCCCAAGGTATGTGATATATTGATAGGATCTCACTGGTTGGCTTTTAATTTGTCCAGGTTTATCGCCACAATGCTTCTGCTCTTTAACCACTTGAATCAGAATGAATTGAGTTGTTTTCTGGGTCGGGTTCTCTTTTTGAGTCCAAGGGTTTTTAGTGGATTCAGTATCAGGCACAAAGGAAATTGAGGGAGGTAAAGAAGAATCTTCCCTTTGTTCATTATCACAGGGATCACTCAGTCTGTTTTCATTAATGTGAGGAAAGTTGGGAGACTCTAGAAACATCAGTTGAACTTCAAATTCTCCTTGTTTCTTTCTCTCCTGAGACTTAGAATCAGGGTTCTCTGTGGTTTCCCAAGTCTCAATGCCAGGGTAAGAACACTGGTTTATGAAGTTGCCTGACCAAACCAGGAGCCTGTTTTTTTAGCAACAGTTTTCTCTCTGCACTCTGGCGCAACAAGACTTTGAAGGTGGCCAACCTCAGTTTGAAGCAGCTCATTTTTAGCAACAAGTTTATCCGATTTTTCTCCTGTTTCCCTCTCAAAGGCTAACGATGACTTCAGCACCACATTTTCTGATTTCAAAACAGTAGATTCAACATCAGAAATCCATTTATGACTTCCCTGTCAGCACTGCATCCAAATGTCTGTGCTCTCACTTTGACCTGAGAGAAACCTCAGGCAGGTGGAAAAGGGCAGATAAAGAAAAAACAGATGGGTCCAGTAGAAGTGATGCTGCTTCTGTCAAAAGCAGAGCAGAGACCGAAAGCACTTTAGGAAGTTGCTTACAGAAGCACTTGTGCATTCCAAGTTACAGTTCAGGAGTCTCAGTGACTTGTCCAACATGAGAGTTTCTTCTCCATTTCTCAACCCCCAGATTCCTCTGGAGTAGGAAACTGGAAACACTGACTGAGAAAAGCTCCATTCCTTCCTAATAATTGTGCTTTGCCCTTCCCATTTGACAGTGCTCTTGGAAATGTGCTGTTGTGATCTGGATCTGTGAGCAGCCCTGACCTCCCAGAGCACTCATCCAATGGCAGGAAGACCCCACCTGGCTCCTGCTGGGGTTCTTGCCACCACGACCCAGTATGGGTCAATGGAATGGGGAGCAGAGCGGTGGGACCAGTAAGGACCAGTTAAGGGGGTTGGGGGCACTTCAGCATCTCCATCAAGGTCAGACCAGTACAGAGCAGCATAGACCAGTATGGGCCAGTATAAACCGGTATAAACCAGTATGGACCAGTACGGGTGACTGGAACGGGGAATGGGGCGGTGGGACCAGTAAGGACCAGTTAAGGGGGTTGGGCGCACTTCAGCATCTCCGTCAACGTCAGACCAGTACAGACCAGTATAGACCAGTATAGATTAGTATAAACCAGTATGGACCAGTATAGACCAATATAAACCAGTATGGGTCACTGGAACACGGAATGGGGTGGTGGGACCAGTAAGGACCAGTTAAGGGGGTTGGGAGCACTTCAGCATCTCCATCAAGGTCAGACCAGTACAGACCAGTATAAACCAGGATAGACCAGTATAAACCAGTATGGACCAGTACGGGTCACTGGAACGCGGAATGGGGTGGTGGGACCAGTAAGGACCAGTTAAGGCAGAACTCAGTTGGGACTTAGTGGTTTGGGGGTGGGCGTGTCCCTTCTTTAGGTGGGCGTGGTCTCTCCCTGGTGGGCGTGTCCCATCCCAAGGTGGCCATAGCCTCTGCAAGTGGGCGTGTCTTTTGCATCCTCTCCCCCTCCCTGAACTGGGAGCTCAACTGGGACTTACTGGGTTTTGGGTGGGCGTGTCCCCTCCCAATGATGGACCCACTTTCAGCCCCTCCCCCCACCTTTAAGGGCCCCCCCAAAGCCCCTCCCCCCCCTTCCTGCACCTCCCCAACCCTCAGGGTCCCTCCTGTCCCTCCCCCACCCTC
Source organism: Manacus vitellinus (assembly GCF_001715985.3). NCBI lineage: Eukaryota > Metazoa > Chordata > Aves > Passeriformes > Pipridae > Manacus > Manacus vitellinus. The sequence continues at coordinate 6,571 of NW_021938289.1, forward strand.
AGGGTCCCTTCCTTCCCCTCCCCCCAGTGAACCTGCTACCCCTCCCCCACTCTCAGGAGCCCTCCCTGCCCCTCCCCCACCTTCAGGGGCCCTCAGGACCCCTCCCCCAACCTCAGAGACTCTCCTGCCCCTCCCCCACCCTCGGGGAACTTCCTACCCTTCCCCCACCCTCAGGGACCCTCAGGGCCCCTCCTTCACTTTCGGGGTCCCTCCCTGCCCCTCCCCAACCCTCAGGACCCTCCTGCTCCTCCCCCCACCTCGGGGTCCCTCCTGCCCCTCCCCCACCCTCAGGGACCCGCCTACCCCTCCCCCACCCTCAGGGACGGTCCTGCCCTTCCCCCACCCTCAGGGAACCTCCTGCCCTTCCCCCACACTCAAGGACCATCCTGCTCCATCCCCACCCTCAGTGTTCCCTCCTTCCCCTCCCCCCCCACTGGGGCCGTTACTGGTCCCTTACTGGTCTGTACTGGGAAGGGAGAGGGGAGGGGCTGCCCCCTCGAGGCCCCTCCCCCCAGTGACATCACCGGGTCCCAAAAATAGCCCCGGGGGCCCAAACTGGAGGGGGGACCTGGAACCGCTCCCAGTGTGACCAGTTCAATTACTGAGAGGGACTGGGAGGGAACTGGGAGGGACTGGGAGGGACTGGGAGGGGGCAGGGCTTCCCCCCCTCCCCCCCCTCCGTGTCCTTGGGGTGACCTTGGGGAGGGAGGGGGATGGGCCGCTCCCAGTGGCTCCCAGTAGCTCCCAGCAACCCCAGTAAAATGCCTCCGGTGTCTCCAGCAACCCCCCAGTAACCCCAGTGACCCCCAGTAGCTCCTAGTAACTCCCAGTAATCCTAGTGTCCATCCCAGTAACTCCCAGTAACTCCCAGTAAGCCCCCCAGTAGCTCCCAGTAACTCCCAGTAACCCCAGTGACCTGCCCAGTAGCTCCCAGTAACCTCAGTGTCCATCCCAGTAACCCCAGTGACCCCCCCAGTAGCTCCCAGTAACTCCAGTGTCCATCCCAGTAACCCCAGTGACCTCCGCAGTAGCTTCCAGTAGCTCCCAGTAACTCCCAGTGTCCCCCCCAGTGCCTCCCAGTATGTCCCAGTTTAACCCAGTTCCCCCCCCCGTCGGCCCTGGGCCGGGTGGGGGAGGGGCGGGCTCACATTTCCATGGCAACATCCCTTTCCCTCTGGCCCAGTTTCTCCCAGTTCCTCCCAGTTTAACCCAGTTTTTCCACATTTTTCCCCATTTTTCCACATTTCCCCCCATTTTCCCCATTTTTCCCAGATTTTCCCCCATTTTTCCACATTTTCCTGAATTTTTCCCCATTTCCCCCCCATTTTCCAGATTTTTCCCAATTTTCCTACATTTTCCCAGATTTTTTCCCATTTTTCCCCCATTTTCCCAGATTTTTCCCCATTTTCTCCAGATTTTCCCAGATTTTCCACCCATTTTCCCAGATTTTTCACCATTTTTTCCACATTTTCCCCACATTTTCACACATTTTTTTCCCATTTTTTCCACATTTTCCCCGATTTTTTATCACATTTTTCCCAGATTTACCCAGATTTTTTCCCCCATTTTCCTGGATTTTTCCCAGAATTTCCCATATTTTCCCCATTTTTCCAAAATTTTTTTATCTTTCCCCATTTTTCCCCATTTCCTGGATTTTCTCCCATTTTTTCCACATTTTCCCAGATTTTTCCTCATTTTTCCCAGATTTTCCCAGATTTTTCCTCATTTTTCCCAGATTTTCCCAGATTTTTCCCCATTTTTCCCAGATTTTCCCAAGATTTTTTCCCATTTTTTTAAATCTTTCCCCATTTTTCCCCATTTTCTGGGATTTTTTCCCATTTTTCTCCATTTCCCCCCATTTTCCCCAGAATTTCCAGCATTTCCCCCCCAGTTTCTCCCCATTTTCCCAGATTTCTCCCAGATTTTCCCAGATTTTTCCCTATTTTTTCCCAGATTTTCCCGGATTTTTCCCAGATTTTTCCTCCACTTTTCCCAGAATTTCCCACATTTTCCCAGATTTTTCCCACATTTTTTTCCATTTTTCCCACATTTTCTCAGATTTTTCTCCAGATTTTCTTCCAGATTTTCCCACATTTTCCCACATTTTCCCAGATTTTCACCCATTTTTATTGATTTTTCCTGATTTTCCCCATTTTTCCGGATTTTTCCCATTTTTTCCCATTTTCACACATTTTTCCTCATTTTCCCCCATTTTCGCGGATTTTTCCTCATTTCCCCCATTTTCCCACAGTTTTTCCCAATTTTTTCACATTTTCCCAGATTTTTCCCCATTTTCCCCCTTTTCCCCAGATTTTTCCCCATTTTGCCCCCATTTTCTCAGATTTTTCCCCATTTTCCCACATTTTCCCAAATTTTTTCCCACATTTCCCCAGATTTTCTCCCTATTTCCCCAGATTTTTCCTCATTTTTCCCATTTTTTCCCAGTTTTTTTTCCAATTATTTTCCCCATTTTCCCGCATTTCCCCCCTTTTTTTCCCACATTTCCCCAGATTTTTTCCCAATTTCCCCCCATTTTCCATGATTTTTCCCACATTTATTCCACATTTTCCCAGATTTTTCCTCATTTTCCCCCATTTTTCCCAGATTTTTCCCCATTTCTCTCAGATTTTTTTCCCCATATTTCCAGATTTTCCCAGAATATTCCCTATTTTCCCCCCATTTTTTCCCTATTTTCCCAGATTTTTCCCATTTTTTCCCCTTCCCCCCCCATTTTTTCCACATTTTTCCCAGATATTCTCCCATTTTCCCCAGAATTTCCCAGGTTTTTTCCCAATTTTTCCCCATTCTCCCAGTTTTTTCCCAATTTTTTCCCCATTTTCCCAGATTTTTTCTCGATTTCCCCCCATTTTCCCAGATTTCCCCACATTTTCCCCACATTTTCCCAGATTTTCACACATTTTTCCCCATTTTCCCACTTTTTTTCCTCATTTTTCCATATTTTCCCATATTTTTCCCCATTTTCCCCAGAATTTCCCCCATTTTCCCCCATTTTTCCCCAGTTCCCCGGATTTTTCTCACATTTTTCCCAGAATTTTCCGCAATTTCCACATTTTCCCATGTTTTCCCAGATTTTTCACCATTTTCCTGATTTTCCCCCATTTTTCCCACATTTTCACAGATTTTTCTCCAGATTTCCCCCACATTTTTCCCCCATTTCCCCACATTTTCTTGGATTTTTGGGTCCCCAGTTTTCCAAATTTCCCAAATTTCCCCAGCGGGAAAAAATGGGGGGGAAAAACCAGGAATTTTGGGGAAAATGGGGAAAAATTGGGGAAAAAAGTGGGAAATTTGATGAACACGAATGAAAAATTGGGAAAAATGGGGGAAAATTTGAGAAAAAAGTGGGAAATTTGGGGAAAATTGATAAAAATGGGGAAAAATGGGGGGAAATTTAGGAAAACAGTGGGAAAATCTGGGAAAATGTGGAAAAACGGGGGAAATTTTGGGGAAAAAGTCAGAAATTTGGGGAAATGGGGGATTTTGAGGGGAAATGGAGGGAAAATTGGGAAAAAAGTAAGAAATTTGGGGAAAACGGGTGAAAAATCAGGAAAAATGGGGGATAATTGGGAAAAATAAGGGGAAATTTAGGAAAAAATTGGGAAAAAATGGCGGAATTTGGGGAAAATGAGGAAATTTGGTAAAAATGGGGTGAATTGAGAAAAAAATGGGGGAATTTGGGTAAAATGGAATGAAAAATTGGGGAAAGTTGGGAAAAATGGGGGGAAATTTGGGGAAAAAAAAATGGGGGAAATTTGGGAACAATGGAAGGAATTTGGAAAAAAATGGGGAAAAATTGAGAAAAATGGGGAAATTTGGGAACAATGGGGGAAATGGGGGGAAAATTGGGGAAAGAGTGGGAAATTTGGGAGAAATGGATGAAAAACTGGGAAAAATGAGGGGAAATTTGGGAAAAACTTGGGTGTCCCCACCAGGTTCGGCCCCGCCATGGCCCCGATAGCCCCGGGATCAGGTGAGACCCCTACCCCATGCCCTGACCCCTCCCCCTCCCCGAGGTCACTGCCCTGACCCCCCGAGTCCAGGCTGTGACCCCTCCCCCACCCCATGGCCCCTCCCACACTTTATGGCCCCTTCCCCATTCTGTGGCCCCTACCCCATTCTGTAGCCCCTACCCCACTCTGTGACCCCTCTCCCACTTCATGGCCCCTCCCCCACTCTCTGACTCCTCCCCCACTCTATGGCCCCTCATCCACTTTATGGCCCCTCCCCCACTCTCAGACCCTTCCCCCACTTTATGGCCCCTCCCCCACTCTGTGGCTCCTCCCCCACTCTGTGACCCCTCCCCCATTCTGTGACCCCTCTCCCACTCTGGGGCCCCTCCCCCACTTTACGGCCTCTCCCCCACTCTGTGACCCCTCCCCCACCGACAGCTTCTCCCTGCAGAGAGAACAGCCAACACACTATTTCACTTCTCACTTTAACAAAGCTCTTTTCTCCTTCAAGCCCCTCAAAGGCACCAAGGCCACATAGGAGGCCACACACAAACAGTACTCCTCTTCCCACTGACACCACCTTCCCCCTCACTGTTCTACAGGGAACACCAGGAATCTGCTCGCAGAGGCCTCTCGTTTCCCATCAGTAGCTCAGCACAAGGAGCTAAAGGAGCTCAAGCCTTAGGCCACAAGAGCTGACAGCGAGGAAACTTTGGGAGCAAACTAATGCTGCTAACACGGACCCAGCTGAATCCAGCACACAATCACAGAATCCAAGAGTCCTTCAGCTTGGAAAAGACCTCCAAGCTCACTGAGTCTTGTGCAGCCCCTCCCCGACCACCTGCAGGGACTGGATGATGCTTTGCACAAGCACCAAAAGGAATGTTGTGAAAGCCATGGCCTGCAGGAGGACACAGAGAAGGGCTTGGTTGGGGCTGGGAAGGAGGGAGCTGGCGCTGGGGGAGCGGGGATGGAGCCTCGGGGATGTGGCGCAGCAAGGACAGGGGCCCAGGCAGCTGGCAGGCGGCAAGGCCTCACCCCCTGCCCCAGCAGCAGCACCGGGCCCTGCCCAAGGCACTCCTGCCAGGGGCTGGGCCCTGCAGGCAGGGGCAGAACCCACTCCCTGGGGCGGCCTTGCTGCCCTGGCCCTCGTCCGGCCCAGCCTCTCCCTGTGTGCGTGCTCCCCACAGCACAGGCTGCACTGGGCAGCATCCCCTGATGGGCCCTGCAGAGCTGCCCCATGCGGACACTTCCATTTTATGTCACAGGTGCCACAGCCTGTCCCAGCCAGCCCTGCCCATTGTCCCCACCCCGGCTCAGTGACTCACAGTGGCCCCTGGCAACCAAAGAACCAAAGCCCCACCCCCCCAGAGTGCAGCCCTACCCATGTGCAAGGGGCCCCCAAAGGGTTCCCTGCACAAAGCAGCCCCTCCAAACCCTTGTCAGATAGAAAACTGGGGGACGTGACCCTTGGATGCTTTTAGGACAGAGATACAAGCTTTTCTTGAATAATGGAGGGGGTCACTTTTTTATTATTAATATTTACAGTTATCCATTTGGGGACAGGATGTCCTACAGGTTAATGTGGTGTCACATTTGGAGTGAAAAGTACTTTTCAAAGAAACCCAGGGTGCATGGGTGATGCAGAGGAAGCTGCCAAGTCACCCAATGTGAAACTCAACACTGCTTTGCACCAGCACTGCCCTTTCACACACATCTTTGGCAAAGACAAAGATGTCAGGCTTTAGTTTCTAAATCAGTAACACTTGACAAGACCTCTTTATGAACTGACAGCAAAACAACTTAGGAGCAGCTTAGGGTTGGCAAGTGTAGGAGCCAAGAAGAGAAGGGCTGATGGGTATGTCATGAACACTGACAGCTGGATGGTCGTGGAGCCGACCAAGGACTGCCAGATACAAAAGACATCACCTGCTGGACTTGGCCCAAACACCAGCCCCCTCCTCTCCCTTCTCAACCACTCAACCACAGCCTGCACACACCCACACCTGCCAGGGCCAACTGGCTGTTTCTCTTCTCTTTTCTGCCTGGGGGCGAAGGAAGAAGGACAGGGAGGGCATTTGCCTTCGGGCCAGAGGGAAGGGGAAGGAGATCCCCCCAAATCCATCCCTGGCAGGATGGGGGCTGGAGGAGACATTGGGGGACCCCCAAGAATATTTTCGAGGGGAAGAAAGGATGGGGGCACCCACAGGGGGTTGGGGGGGGAGGGACCCAGGAATCTCGTGGTGGGACACTGGGGAGTTCCCAGTAGTTTCTTGGGGGGGTGGACCCCCAGCAGTCCGGGGTGGAAAAATGGACGGAGGAATCCGCCGTAAAGGGTGGGTGACACCCAAAAGACTCTAGGAGGGGGTCGGGAAGGACCCCGGAGTCCTGAAGAGTGTTTGGGGGTCCCCAGGAGGGAGTCTGGGGGTCTGAGGTGGTCCCAGGAGATTTTCAAGGGTTAAGGGGATGCACAGGAGATTTGGGGGACGAGGGGGAAAGGCGGAGGGTCCCCAGCATTCTTGGGGGGATCTGGGCAGTTCCCGAGAGTCTTGGGGGAGATTCGGAGGGGTCACCAGGAGCCCCCGGACCCCCTGAACTCACCCCACACCACCATGGCCTCGTTGGGGCCGCACGTGAAAAACAGCGCGGCGGGGGGAGACCCTGGGGCCGGGATCGATCGGGACCAATCGGGTTCAATCCCGATCCTCCCCTCCCCCGCCATCACCGCCCCGCTCCCGGCAGCCCCCGCGGAAGTTTCGACGTTCTATTGGGTGACTCACCGGCACAGGGACAGGGGCCCAGCAGAATTTGGCAATGACGTCATTCCAGCAGAGTCGTTCTATTGGCTGCGACCCACGAGGGAGCCCCAAAACCTGTTCATGGCTTGGGG